>NW_006283154.1:503501-519362 GCF_000327345.1 Myotis davidii
GTGATTGCACTCATTTGTGGACTATAATAAACAACATAAACTGATGAGCAAAAATAGATCCAGAGTCATAGAAATATGGAATAGACCATCCAATCTCAGAGGGAAGGTGGGAAGGGGGCCTGGTAAGAGATCAACCAAAGGACTTGTATGCATGCATATAAGCATAACCCATGGACACAGACACTAGGGGGGTCAGGGCATGTGCTGGGGGGGTGGGAGTGGATGGGGAGAGGTCAATGGGGGAAAAAGGAGACATATGTAATACTTTAAACAATAAATAATTTAAATTAAAGAAGTAAAATAAAATACCAATGACTTATTTCACAGACTTAGAACACTCCAAAAATTTATATGTTATAAAAAAAAGACCCCAAATAGCTGCAGTAATCTTGAGAAAGAAGAACAAAGTTGGAGGAATCACCAGATATCAAGTTAGACTACAAAGCCACTGTTCTCAAAACAGCCTGGTACTTGCACAAGAACAGGCATATAGATTAATGGAACAGAACATAGAACCCAGAAATTGACCCAAACCACTATGCTCAATTAATGTTTCACAAAGGAGGCAAGAACATACATTGGAGCAGATACAGTCTCTTCAATATATGGTATTGGGAAAATTGGACAGCTACATGCAAAAAAAAATGAAACTAGATCACCAACTTACATCATACACAAGCATAAACTGAAAATGGATTAAAAATAACCCAACACTTAAATTTAAGGTGTGAAACCATAAAAGTCCTAGAAGAAACCAACAGCACCAAAATCTTAGACATCTCTCATAGCAATATTTTTACCAATACAGCTCCTAAGACAATGGAAATTAAGGAGAAAATAAACAAATGGAACTATATCAAAATAAAAAGCTTCTATAAAGCAAAAGAAATCATCAACAAAACAACAAGAAAGTCCACTGTATGGGAGAACATTTTTGCAAATGATACATCTGCCAAAGAGTTAATCTCCAAAATATATAGGGAATTCATACAACTTAACAAAAGGAAGACAAACAATCCAATTTTAAAAAATGGCCAAAGGACCTAAATAGACATTTCTCCAAAGTGGACATAAAGAAAGCCAAGAGACATATGAAAATATGCTCAAAGTAATTAATTATCAAAGAGATGCAAATTAAAATGACAATGACCTCACACCTGTCAGAATGACTATCATCAACAAATCAACCAAAGACAAGTGTTGTTGAGGTTGTGGAGAAAAGGGAACCCTAGTTCACTGCTGGTGGGAATGCAGACTGGTACAGCCACTGTGAAAACAGTATGGAGGTTCCTCAAAAAATTAAAAATGGAACTCCCATTTGACCCAGTGATCCCACTTCTAGGGATATATCCTAAGGAACCTGAAACACCAATCAGAAAGGATGTATGCACCCCTACGTTCATAGCAGCACAATTTACAATAGCTAAGACTTGGAAACAGCCTAAGTGCCCATCAGCAGATTTGTGGATAAAAAATATCTATGGTACATTTACACAATGGAATAATACATGGTAATAAAACAGAAAGAACTCTTACCATTTGCAACAGCATGGAGGGACCTAAAGAGTATTATGCTGCGCGAAATAAGCCAGTCAGAGAAAGATAAAGTATCACATGATCTCACTCATATGTGGAATCTAATGAACCAAATAAACTTATGATAAAAAATAGACCCAGAGTCATAGTAATATGAACAGACTGTTGAACCTCAGAGGGAAGGCAGGGGAGAGTGGGTGGTGAGAGATCAACCAATGAACTTGTATGTAGCTATGCATAACCTGTGGACATGGACAATGGGGTGGTGAGGGCCTGGGGGAGAGGGGGAGGATGGGAGTGGGCTGGAAGAGGCTAATGGAGGTAAAGGAGGACCTATGTAATACTTTCAACAATAAAGCTTTTTTTAAAAAAATAAATGGATTAAAGACATTTCCTAGAAGAAAATAGAAGCAACTCCTAGAAGAAAACATAAGCAGTAAGCTCCTTGACATTGGTCTTGGTGATGTTTTTTTGGATTGTACACTAAAAGCAAAGGTAAATAAAGCAAAAATAAACAAATGGGGCTAAATCAAACTAAAAAGCTTCTACACTGCAAAGTAACCATCTACAAAATGAAAAGGCAACCTTCTGAATGAAAGAATATTTGAAAATTGTATATTTGATAAGGAGTTAATAGTTGAGGACCTACTATGTACTGGGAGCTGGGATACAGTGATGGTCCCAGCCCTTGTAGAACTTACATTCTAATGGGATGTTTCACTAAATAACTGAGCTAGACTCCTCAAAGATGTCAATGTTGCCCTAGCTGGTTTGGTTCAGTGGATAAAGCATTGGCTTGTGGTCTGTGGACTGAAGGTTCAATTCCAGTGAAGGGCACATGCCTGGGTTGTGGGCTTGATTCCCAGAAAGGAGGATGCAGGAGGCAGCCAATCAATTATTCTCTCTCATCATTGATGTTTCTATTTCACTCTCCCTCTCCTTTCCTCTCTGAAATCAATAAAATTATATTTTTTTTAAAAATGGGCTGAGGATCTGTATAGACATTTTTTTTCACCAAAGAAAACATACAGATGGCCAACACACATAAAGATGCTCAACCTCATTAATATCAGTGAAATGCAAATTAAAATCACATTGAGATATCACCTCACCCTGTCATAATGTCTATTATCAAAAAGACAAGTAAAAACAAGTATTAGCCAGTATGTGTTGCAAAGGGAACACTCGTGCACTATCAGTGGGAATGTAAATTGATGCAGCCACTATGTAAAAACATATGAAGGTTTCTCAAATAAATAAAAAATGGAACAGCCATATATTTAGCAATTCCACTTCTGGATGTTTAACCTAAAAAATATATAAAAACACTAATTTGTAAAGATTTATGTATGTCTATGTTCGTTGAAGCATTATTTGCAGTAGCCAAAATATGGAAATAACCTAAGTTTTCATTGATGGATAAATAAATCAAGAAAATGTGATATACACATACAATGGAAGATTAAAAAGAAAAAAATCTTGACATTTTCTATAATATGAGGACATCACATTATGTGAAATAAGTCAGAGACAGACAAATACTGTTTTAGCACATTTATATGTGGTATCTTTTAAAAACAGGGCTCAGTCCTAGAAGGTTTGGGTTAGTGGTTAGAGCTTCAGCTTGCAGACTGAAGGGTCCTGGGTTTGATTCCAGTCAAGGGCACGTGCTCAGGTTGCAGGCTCTATATCCAGTGGGGGCGTGCATGAGGCAGCCAATCAATGATTCTCTCTCATCATTGATGTTTCTATCTCTCTCTCCGTCTCCCTTCCTCTCTAAAATCAATAAAAATATATTTAAAAAACAAAACAAAAAAACAGAGCTCATAGATATAGAGAACAGATTGGTTGTTGCCAGAGATAGGTGGTGGTGTGGGCAAAATGGGTGAAGGATATCAAGGTTTATCCAGTTATTAAATAAATAAATAAATAAAGTAATAAAGTAATTAATTAATGTAATTAATGTACACCATGGTGACTATAATTAATAATACTATATTGTACATTTGAAAGTTGCCAAGAGACTAAATTTTAAAAATTATCATCATAAGAAAAAAAGTTTGTGATTATGTAACATGACAGATGTTAACTAGACTTATTGTGATCATTTTGCAATATATATAAATATAAAATCATTATGTTGTATACCTGAAACTAATATAATGTATGTCAATTATAATCTCAAATAAAAAAAGATTCTGGTATCCTCTGGTTGTCTTTTCATTGTCTTTGCATAATTAGGCAAGGTTCATGTCCTCTAAGAATGGTATAATTGTCCGGGAAGTAGTGCTTGAAGATGTCATAAATCTGAAAAAAATGGCCACTAGTGTGGAAGACATCAGAGTCTCAGCTCTGTCGCTTCCCAGCTGTTTGACCTTGAGCAAAACCCTTTACTGCTATGAGCTTTGGTATCTTCATTTCTAAAATGAACTTAATGTCTTCTCTACCACACACAGTTGTTGTAAGGATTAAACTGCAATAGCATATTATTAGGATTAGCTTCTCATGCTGCAGGTAAATTCCCCACTTTGTAGGACACTAAGTTTGTACCTTAAGAGTGGTGTCCTCTCAGTGCCTATGATGAGTATCTGCTGAAAGCCACCTTTGAAAGAAACTGAGTTCAGAGGCTCCACTCAGGGATGGTACAGGCTCCAGGTGGAGAGAGGGTGTCCAGGTTGAGCCAGGGGTATGTGTATGGCACTAAATCTCAGAAAGGGAGATTTGAAAACTATGTGCTCAAATCTTGGAATTGGAACTCAAGACTGATCAGTTATTTTCTTCTCATGTCATTTCAGGTGCATGACGACTGTAGAAGACGGTTTTCCAAGGAATGTTGGTTTGGACGCCACCGAAAATCAATCATTCCTCCCACCGCCCTAAGCGACCCTAAAGCAGATGGTGAGTAGCTAAACTTTAATCTCAGAAATACAATGGGGAGGAAGGGAAGGTGAAAAAATTAGAGAAAAGGACTTCAATTAAATTATTCTCCTCAGCCAGTCAAATTTTTCTGAGGAGTAGGAATGTGCATATGTATAGAGACAATTCATTTCTCTTTAGATCTTTGGGGTGTTGAATGTTGATATTTATGGTATATATGTATGTGGGCATATTCTCTGTAGTCTCTGTCACAATTGTTTCTGAATGATCAGAATTGGAAAGGCTCTTTCAGGCTGTTGGCTCATCTGGAGCTTAAAGTCAAATAAATCCCCTAATCCCTTTTCACACTTGATGCTGCTAAACTAAGTTTCTATTGTCCTGTTCTGCTGCAATGCATGTCCTCAAGCCTAAAGGTCAAGCTTAAAATTTATCCCCCTTTTTTTTTTGGTCTTGTTGATGCATCTGCCCACTTGGGTACTTCAAATTGACAAGCTAGCCTTCTATGTTTTCATTTGAATTGATTAGAATTGTTGAATAATACAGGACATTCCCTTAAAATTAACATCAGCCTATACAAAAGCAATCTTGTGGATATAAGTATTTACCGGGTTATGAATCTGCCTGACATTGCTACATTTCGATCTACAGTGCCACCCAATTTTTATCACGTTGTTCACAAGATTCTCTGGACCAACTTGGCCTTCCTCAAATGCAGATGTTCCTAACTCTGGGGGAAATGCTAACTGGGATTGCCAGTGTTTGTTTTCTTGGAATATATTCCTAGAAGTGGGCCAAATGGAGGTTCCGTTTTTAATTTTTTGAGGAAACGCCATGCTGTTTTCCACAATGGCTGCACCAGTCTGCATTCCCACCAGCAGTACAAGAGGGCTCCTTTTTCTCCACATGCTCGCCAGCTCTTGTCGTTTGTTGATTTGTTGATGCTAGCCATTCTGACAGGTGTGAGATGGTACCTCATTGTTGTTTTGACCTGCATCTTTCAGATGATTAGTGACTTTGAGCATGTTTTCATATGCCTCTTGGCCTTCTGTATGTCCACTTTCAAAAACTGTCTATTTAGGTCCTTTGCCCATTTTTTGATTGGATTTTCTATCTTCATTTTGTTAAGTCGTATGTGTTCCCTATAAATTTTGGAGATTAGGTCCTTCTCGGATATAACTGACAATTATGTTCTCCTATACAGTGGGCTTTCTTGTTGTTTTGTTGATGGTTTCTTTTGCTGTGCAGAAGCTTTTTATTTTGATGTAGTCCCATTTGTTTATTTTCTCCTTAGTTTCCATTGCCCTAGGCGCTGTATCGGTAAAGACATTGCTATGACATATGTCTGATGTTTTGCTGCCTGTGGATTCTCTTAAGATCTTTATGGTTTCCTGTCTTATGTTTAAGTCCTTTATCCATTTTGAGTTCATTTTTGTGTATGGTGTAAGTTGGTGGTCTAGTTTTATTTTTTTGCATGTATCTGTCCAATTTTCCCAACACTATTTATTGAAGAGACTGTCTTGACTCCATTGTATGCTCTTGCCTCCTTTGTCAAATATTAATTGAACATAATGGCTTGGGTCAATTTTTGGGTTTTCTGTTCTGTTCCATTGGTCTATATGTCTGTTCTTGTGCCAGTACCAGGCAGTTTTGAGAACAGTGGCTTTGTAATATAGCTTGATATCTGGGATTGTGATCCCTCCAAATTTGTTCTTCTTTCTCATGATTGCTGTGGCTATTCAAGGTCTTTTTTTTAAATTCTATATGAATTTTTGGAGAGTTTGTTCTAGGTCTGTGAAATATGCTGTTGGCATTTTAATGAGGATTGCATTGAATCTATAGATTGTTTTGGTAGTATGGAAATTTTAATGATGTTGATTCTACCAATCTATGAACACAGTATATTCTTCCATTTGTTTATGTCTTCCTCTATCTCTTTTTCAATGTCCTGTAGTTTTCTGAGTACAGGTCTTTTACCTCCTTAGTTAAATTTATTCCTAGGTATCTTAATTTTTTGGTGCAATGGTAAAATGGATTTTTGTTTGTTTGTTTCTCTTTCTGTGAGTTCATTATTGGTGTATAAAAAAGCCAGATTTCTGGGTGTTAATTTTGTATCCTGCTACATTGCCGAATTCATTTATTAAGTCTAGTATTTTTTTGATGGAGTCTTTAGGATTTTCCATGTACAATATCATGTCATCTGCGAATAATGACAGTTTTACTTCTTCTTTTCCAATTTGGAAGCATTTTATTTCTTCTTCCCCTTACTCACTCAACATCAGCCATGCTATTCTCTTCACTGGTCCTCAGACACTTCACACAGTCTCTCTGTGTCTTAGCACTTATGTTTCATCTCCCCCCTCCAAAAAAAAAATTCTTCCTCCAGATATCTGCATTGCTTACTTCTTCACTTTATGCAAGTCCCATCTCATATGGCACCTCTACAGGAAAACTGTCTCTGACCACCTCTCTAAAATAATACCCCCTCCAGTCTCCATTCCCTTTTCCTACTTAGTTTTCTTCATATCACATTATTGATTATATTTATGTGTTATGCTCTGTCTACCTCCATTAGAATACAAGTTCCACAAGATCAGAGACTGTTGCTATCTTGTCTACCACTGTATTCTCAGAATATAACAAGGACGAGCACAGAGAATGCCCTCAATACATATTTTTGAATAAATGAATTGTTTTAACTACTATTGTGTTGACATATTACCTTTTGTTTAAAAAATGTTGAAAAGGGTACTACTTTTGGATAACATGTTCAGGGAGAGTAACTACTTCCAAGCTATACTACTGAAAGGACATAGCAGATGCCCCTTAGCTGAATACTGGCAAGCCCTGAAAATTTGGTGCATGACTGGCAGGTTGGCTTAGAAATAGGCCCATAGAGAAAGACTGCTTTAGATTTTTCCAGGCAAAATAGCCATGCAATCTGCTCAAGTCAGCACTCTTTCTTCAAACTCCCTTTTACCCAGATTACAATAAATGGGACATCTCAACCCATCCTCCCTGGCCCAAAACAATCAGGACCAAGCCACATGCTTTTTACCCTTTGCATTTATTTTTTGCTAAGGTATCCCTGGAAAGCCACAAGCTCAGAGGTTTGGAGGCTTATGATTTGTCTACCATCTTCTAGGGGGGCATTTCTCAGTGTCTATCCCCCTGCCAATAGGCTCTAAGACTCAGAAGGAGCTGGCAGCCTTTGTCAGTTTAGAGTGCTATAATGTTACTTCTCTATGGAGAACTTCAGTGTTAGAAGATTCTCTCTTGTTCAGATAATTTCCCTATAGTCTTTTTTCCCCTGAAAGTTGGTGTGACAACTTGGATTGCTCTGTCTGAGCCCAAGGGGAGTGATTAAATCTCCCGGCTTCACCCTACATTGATATGTTCAATCATTTGTTTGTGGTTAAAAGGCAGCCTTTCCTCCCCTCTTTCCTGACCTGGCATCTTCTCACTATGAGAACCAAGGCAGATCCCAGGCAGAGAGTAGACTAGTTGATGTGCTGATCCTCCTTCTCAGCTCTCAACCTTTTCCTTCTCACTTTCTCCTTAGCATTTTATTAATTCTTGGTTGTGGAACAATTTTTTTATTCTGTATACTCCAACATACTCTTGTGCATGAGCCTGTCTCCTCAGCTTAAGAGCAGGGGCTATACTCCAGCAATATTTAGCATGCTTATTAGAATGTAGTAGTTGCTCAAGAAATGTCAGTTGCCTGGCAACAGTTGGAAAAGCCCCTTGGGTTTTGTATTGATTTCCCCTCTATTCCTCTATCTCAGAATCTAGGGCAGAAGGAAACTCTGGGAGATATTGGGAATGTCTATTACTTTGATTATGGTGATGGTATCATGGGCGTTTGCTTATGTCTAATCTCATTAAATTGTATACATTAAATATGTTCAGTTCTTTGTGTATCCATTGTACCTCAATAAAACTATTTTTAAAAAGTGTTTTCAAAATTTGATATTAAGTTATACTTGTTTCCATCTCAATGACCTTGTTCTTTTTTCTTTCTTTTTCTCTTTGTATCAGGCCAATTAGTAGTATCTTCAGACTTCTGGAATCTTGATTGGTCATCAGCCTGTTCGTGCCCCCTTCTCATATTCATCAACTCCAAAAGTGGCGATCATCAAGGGGTTATCTTCCTCAGAAAATTTAAGCAATACCTTAATCCATCTCAAGTGTTTGACCTGTCGAAGGGTGGACCTGAAGCCGGGTAAGCATGGCATAAGGGATATAGTGGTTATATAGAAGGCTTTGCCTTTTACACATTCTAGACTAGGATAGGCTTCCTGGAATTAGTTCTAGTATCTGGGCGGGAAATATCTATTTTCTGAAGCCAGGACACAGACACATAACTCCAGAGTATTTTGGGTTGACTGGTATTTTGGAGGACTTTTAGCCCTCTCCCAGAAATCCTTTCAAGCCCACATCCTACTCTCAGATTTGCTCCACCTTGTCTAGTAAGAAGTAAAACTGTCTCCTTCCCTCAGAGGAAGCAAATGGATATTGCTGTCAATCTTTCCTGTCACTCGTTCTCCACCCTCCCCCCTCCATGGGGCCAAATAGTTATATCTCTACTATAGGCCTCTTTTATTTGAGGACCATGGCTGTTCGGCCCTGGCTTCTGTGAGCCCGTTGGCCACCATGTGAAACATTCTTCTTGGATCTCAGCAGTTAGATTTAGCTAGTTACTAGTAGCTTCCAGAGCAAGGTTAGGCACAGGATTAGTATGGGTTGAGGCAAGGCCTCCAGGACTGCCTATGGGAGCATTGAGTATAATTTTAGGAACACAGAGAGATCGTGGCTAAGGTAAAGAAAGATGTAGCTTGTTAGCAGGGTAAAGAAGGAACAGTCCTTGGGCCCCGGAACATTGTAGGAAAGAGTTGTAAAACCCAGTAGTCCATTAAATGTTTCCCTTTTCTCCTTTTTCTTCCAGGCTGTCCATGTTCAAGAACTTCACTCGCTTCCGCATTGTGGTTTGTGGTGGAGATGGCAGTGTAAGCTGGGTCTTATCTCTGATTGATGCCTTAGGATTGCATGAAAGGGTGAGTCCCTATCTGACTCAGTTTACCCATTGCTAGGAAGGCTGGGGTGTGGAGCTTCTCATCCCCAAAAGTCCCTAGTCTTCACTCTCCCTGTCTGTAAAATACATGTTTCCCATTGGTTTCATACTCAACCTGACTGGTAGATTTCTAATCTAAGCCTGCTCACCTAGGCCATTTTCTGGTTATCTACATGTGGATAGAGAAATGAGGGAGTTAGCAGGGGGAAAGAAAAAATGAGTAGTGCTCTATTCTCCAACACCCAAAGTGAAGATTTGAAGGGGAGGAGAGCAAATAAAAAAGAAGTAGCCTCAGGCAACATTCAGCCCCTAATTTCCTCCACCTCCTGAGGCAATTGATTTTCTTCCTTGAGTCTCAAGAGTAGGAGAAACTTTCCTCTACCTCTCCCCCCTTTTCCCTAAGTAACACTCTGCTCTTCTGAATCCAGTAGCTTTGTCTCGTAAGACACCTCACGTCTTTGGCCCAGCCTAAATAGAAACCTGTGACTATATTTTTCTTTTATAAACATAGCTATACATATTAGCATATTCCATCAACTCTTCCATTTACTGGATAAGCTCTGTATGGCCAAGAGTGGGGCCCAACTCCTTTGGGAAATTTTCAATCAATTTCAAACATCTTCCTAACATACTTCCCAGAATCATAAATCCCTTATTGCCTCTGGCTTTGAGACCACAATCTTTCCCAAAGAGTGCCTCTGTGTTCTTCTATGGGTGAATCTTCATAGCTCTGTCTGAAAAGGGTACCTGGTTTTGTTCTTGCAGTGTCAGCTGGCAGTCATCCCGCTTGGAACCGGCAACGATCTGGCCCGTGTCCTAGGCTGGGGTGCGTTCTGGAACAAAAACAAGTCACCTCTGAACATCCTCAACAGAGTGGAGCAGGCTAGTGTGAGGATTCTAGACAGGTGAGTGGCTGAAAGATCAGGTCATTGTGCCTTTTCCAGTTGTACACTAGTTATTCCCAGTTATATCATCTCAATCAGGAATGTTTTAATCTCTCACAGAGCTTTTATGTATTCAGTGTGGGGCAGTTTGGGAGGTAGGGGGCTTGGCTATTAGGAAACCAGGGCCTCCTATGTATCCTTCAAACATCACCAAAGCCCCTCATTAACTCAAAATATCTTAAAGCAACATCCCCATGGGTAAATTTCAAGGGTTTTGCGAACCTTCTTCAAATTGCATAGCTATGTAAGCATATTTTTTCCTTGGGGAAGTGTCCATCTCTCTATTCTAGAATAGTCTAGAAACTATTACACACCTTCATTAAGTTATCAAAGAAACTAAAAAAAATGAGAGTTCATACACAATTAGCCTAAAGTGTCTCTGCTTTACAGAAGATAGAGTATTGCCATCTTCTGATAAGAAAGACTTTCTGTACTGGGGCATAGTATTTGATATATGATTGTCCATGAGGATATCCTGGGGTGCTTTCTCAAGATACCAAGCTGGGCCCTATCACAAAGATTCTTGTTCAGTAGGTCTTGGATAGGGCCTGATATGTGTACTTTATAAAAGCACTTCAGGTGATCTTGATATTTACCTCTGGTTAAGAAGCATTGCTCTCTGAGAACCCTATGATGGAATTCTTTCCATCACACTGTTCTAGGGAAGTCATGAGGACGCCCCCTACCTTGTGGTATATCTTGAGGTCAGGTTACCTGAGATAGCTTGGGCATCCCCTACATCTCTCCCCAACACAAAACATTTTTATCTTTTTCACATGTGAAACACTGATACAAGCCTGTGATGAAACAGAGTCCTAAATATCTGTCTGTCTTTGAACTTCATTTCAGATGGAGTGTGATGATCCGTGAGACTCCCAGACAAACCCCATTGCTAAGAGGGCAAGTTGAAATGGATATACCCCAATTTGAGGTAATTACTACCCAGCTGTATTTCAAGCTAACATCTTTATTGCACAGTGAAATTATAGGCAAAATCCAGAGAGAAGCTGTTGTATTTTCTATGAGCTTGATGAGAATGAGATCATTGAAAATTGGGGACATGTCAATAAACAGCTATTTACCAAAAATGGTGATAGGTACTGTGGGCATAATTCATTCAGCCATTTACTTTTTCATCCACTCAAAATAGTTACGGAAAATATATATGAATTAACTACCAAGTGTGAGATACTCTTCTAGGAGCTGTTTTTATATGCTAGTTGGTAAAGAAGAATGACAGTCCATGCTGTCAAAGAGCTAATAGTTGCAGTGGTAGAAAAAATATGTATAAAGTAGTATGAGTGTTAGTATATAAAGAAGTAGCAAGGGTGGAAACATCCAGCAGGTGTACCTAAGCCAGTCTGGGGGAAATCAGGGAAAGCTTCTCAAAATAACTACCATTTCAGAAGGTATTTAAGGACCAGAGTTAACCAGGATAGTGGGAAAGAGGGGGCCTTTTCTGGATTTATGGGACAGTGTGTGTTGTTCCAAAGGCAAGAGAGAGCATGGAATATTCACACAACTAAAATGCATTCATAATGGCTGAGGCATAGGGGCCAGGACATATACAGGAAGTTCTACTAAAGATGAAACTGGAGAAGTAATCAGGGGCAGGCCAGGAAGAACCTAGTAAACAATGGTAGGAAGTTTGAACTTTTATCCTAAGAACAATGAGAATTATAGAAGTTTTTTTTTTAACCTTATTAGGAAATTTTTCAAACACATAGAAATTTTAAATGGTAGATTCTACCATTACTATTTTACTATACGTTATGACAAATCTATCCATCTATCCATTCTTATATCTAATAGAAAGGTTTTAAGCAGGGGAGTTCCATGGTAGGTGGAGAAATAATTGAAGGAATAAAGATTAGAAGCAAGGAGAAAGACAGAAGATGCTGTAATTGTCTAGATAAAAAATAATGATGATTTGGACCGGTGAAGTGGTAACAGAGATAAGGAGAAGTGAACTCATTTAAGATATATTAAGGAGATAGGATCATCAGGACTCAGTAGACAGAAGTTGTAGTTAAAATTACAGATTCAAGAGCCAGACTATCTGGAATTGAATCCTGACTGCTACTTATCAGCTTCCCCTTTTCTTGTGCCTCAGTTTTCTGTTCTGTGAAACTTGGATAATAACAATCCTTATTATAAGGACTACTATATATAGTTTAAAACAGAGCCTGACACATAAGTGCTATATGTTATATAAGTAGATGCTATTATTATGTATAGCAATAAAATTGTAATATGATAATTAGACCAGACGTCCTTCCTGACGTCCTTCCTTCCATTCAAAGCTGCAGCGGGTGGGGGCCAAGGCAGAGGTGGCCGCCATGGTGGCAGGGGCCAAGGCCCTTGCACGAATTTTTTTGCATCGGGCCTCTAGTTACTAATATTATTATATAAGAGGAGATGCTTTGGCACTGGAAAAATGTGGGTTCAAATCGCAGATCTATTATTTACTATCTATATAATATGAGATTGTTCATTTGAAACAAGGAACAAATATTATCACCTTTATATGAGTTTTAAATATTAATTTAAATGAGAAGAAACAATATGGATCTTTTATTTTTAGAATGATCACAGAGCTAAGATTATCTATGAGGATCTTCAAAAGAATTCCTTAATTATGATTATTTCCAGAGAGGCAGCTGAGTTGATGGTAAAGAGTCAGTAAGAAATAATGAGGGAATGAGGATGGGCAGCACACTGTGTCACATTGCTAAGGTTCCAAGTCTGAACACTCCTTTTCCCCTTAGGCTGCTGCCATCCAACACTTAGAATCTGCATCCACTGAGTTGAACAAAATCCTGAAGGCCAAGTATCCTACAGAGATGATCATCCCAACCAGGTAAGTCTTCCTTTGGCTTTCAACCTTTGGGGTTTTTCTTGCTTCTCATGGGCTGTCTTCAGTCAGAGGTAGGATTCATTTGAACACTTTGGGGTGTTGAGGCCAAGGAAAGTACAGTAAATCCTCACTTAACATTGTCAATAGGTTCTTGGAACTATGGCAAAACAACATACAGTGAAATCAGTTTTCCCATAGGCTAATTGATATAAAAAAGAGTTAAGTTCCTACAGCATCTCATGGATGTTATAATAAAGTGACATTAAACAATATTATGTTATTTGAGGTTCTGCTGTATATGTTTATCTTTGCAAATCAAATTTCTCCCTACTCAAACCTACTGAATAAAAAGATCAGGATAAAAAGATGAGATTGGGGTGAGGGGTCCTGTTACTTCAAAAAGACAAAATAACAAACCAGAGATTTGGGGAAAAGGGAGGAATTCTGGTCAAGATGGCAGAATAGATAAACACTGCTCACCTCTTCCCATGACCACATCAACATTACAGCTAAATTACAAAACAACTGCCTTGGCCATTGTGGCTCATTTGGTTGGGTATCATCCCATGCACTGAAAGTTTGCCAGTTCAATTTCCAGTCAGGGCACATGTTCAGGTTGTGGGCTCGATCCCTGGTAAAGGTCATGCAGGAGACAGCTGATTGATGTTTCATTCTTGTGTCGATGTTTCTCTCTCTCTTCCTCTCTCTGTAAAAATCAATATTTTTTTTCTTAATTGCAAAATAACTATTATTGAGAACCACCTGAAGGCTAGCTGAACAGAATTACTATTACTAGGGATGCAAAGAAGAAGTCATATTGAGACTGGTAGCAGGTCCCTCACTCATGATGTGGCAGTTTTCTTTCTTTCTTTCTTTTTTTAAATATATTTTATTGATTTTCTAAAATATATTTTATTGATTTTTTACAGAGAGGAAGGGAGAGAGATAGAGAGTTAGAAAGATCGATGAGAGAGTAACATCGATCAGCTGCCTCCTGCACATCTCCTACCGGGGATGTGCCCGCAACCAAGGTACATGCCCTTGACCGGAATCGAACCTGGGACCCTCCAGTCCGCAGGCCGACGCTCTGTCGACTGAGCCAAACCAGATAGGGTGGCAGTTTTCTTTTTTAAAAAAATACATTTTTATAGATTTCAGAGAGGAAGATAGAAACATTAATGATGAGAAAGAATAATTGATCAGTTGCCTCCTGCATGCCCCCCTACTGGGGATTGAGCTCGCAAGCTGGGCATATGCCCTTGACTGGAATTGAACCTGGTTGATTAAAATGCCAAGATTAAAAGCAAAGAGAGAATCTTAAAACTAGCAAGAGAAAAGCAGCTACTTATATACAAAGGAACCCCCATAAGATTGTCAGTTTATTTCTCAACAGAAACTGTGGAGGCCTGAAAGGATTAGCACAGAATATTCAAAGTGATGAAAATCAAGGGCATACAACCAAGATTACCCTACCCAGCAAGGTTATTATTTAGAACTGAGAGATAAAGAATTTCCCAGTCAAGAAAAAATCTAAAGGAGTTTGTCCCCACTAAGGCAGAACACACACACACACACACACACACACACAGGGTGGTGTGGCAGTTTTCAACATAAGGGATAGTTAGGTTGTGTTGGTCCTGCCTGAGAATCAAGTAGTCCCAGCCTCACACCAAACTTGCCAGCCCAGGGATCCAGTTCCAGGAAGGAAGTCCGTATAACATCTGGCTATGAAAACTAGTGAGGATTGTGGCTGAGTGATATGGAAGGTTACTGGAGTCCCAGGCACTGCAGGTCTTAAAGGGACTGCACACATACTAATATGCTCACAAATTCACTCATTCTGAGCTCCAGCATTGGAGTGTCAGTTTAAAAAGCACCAAGGACATACAAGAAGGAGCTGAATTGACTAGCTCGAAGGTTAGGGCTGAATGGGCAGAAGGCAGGTCAGCTCTCTCTGGGATGGACGTGCTGGCAGAGGCCACTGTTCCTTTGCTGAAAACCTCCCTTCACTCGGGCAGCAAATGCAGGTGGATGCCAAATATGAGCTCTCCATTAACTTGGTTAAGACCATTCACCCACCCTGGTGATTTGCTGAGACCTTGCCCCACCCAATTCACCCATGCCCAGACTAAACCTCTTGCAGAAGCTTTTCAACACAAGTTGCCTTCTACTGCTCATGTTGTTGATTTCCTTAAAATTTCTCAAAGGTCCATAAACACCAAGCAAGCAGTAGCTGGCTCTGGCGTACCCTGAACCTCTTGCTAAGCATCCTGAAGCCCAATGCTAGTGGCAATTGCCCTCAGTTCACAGCTTAACAACTCTCAGAGGCCTCCAAGCCCAGCACAGACTGCAACAAACCACAGATTCCTTTGTAACTCCCATCAGGTGGTCTTCGGCTGGATGGAGGCTGTGGCTGACTTGGCCTGCACCAGAGCCCCTCTAAGAGGCCCCAGAACCAATAAACCCAGTGGTCAGCTTCAGACCACACCAGAGCACCACCCAAATAGCTTCACGTATGACACACCAGATTTCACAAGCATCAGAGCCCCAGAAAAGCAAATCCCACTCAGTGGGAT
>NW_006283154.1:520255-521911 GCF_000327345.1 Myotis davidii
GAGCCTCTTTTTTTATTGTCAGATTTTGGTCATCACACACACACACGCAACCACATATGCACACACATAGTGACACATACACTCACACATACATACAAACACACACTCATGCACTCACACACACACACACACACACACACATACACACACTCACACACACAAACCTAAAGTGGTTCATCACCACTAAAACACACACACACAAAATGTTAAAAGGACTTCTTTAAGAAGAAGAAAAAAAGATTAAAAATATAAATAGAAAAATATTGGAAAGAAAACAAATTCTCACTGACAGAGGCACACAATAAAGATCCAAGGGTAAATACTAGTAAATAGAGTCTAAAAAACACCGAAACCAAGAGCTGATTCGTAGAAAAGATTAAAAAAAATTAGTAAACTTTCAGCCAGTTTCATCAAGAAAAAAAATAGAGGAGGCCCAAATAAATAAAATCAGAAGTGAAAAAGGAGAAGTGATGAACCAACACTACAAAAATACAAATAATTATAAGGAAATATTAAAAACAATTATATGTCAACAAATAGGGTGACCTGGAATAAATAGATAAAAATTCCCAGAAACATACAATCTTCCAAAACTGAATCAGGAAGAATCAGAGAATCTGAATAGACAGATTTACAAGTAGTGAAATTGAAGCGATAATAAAAATAGATAGATCGGGGTGAAGTGTTCTGAAGATGTCAATTAAGTCCATCTGATCTAGTGAGTCATTTAGGATTGCTGTTTCTTTGCTGATTGTTTGTCTAGAGGACTTATCCAGTGATGTCAGTGGTGTATTAAAGTCCCCTAATATGATTGTATTGTTTTCAATCTCTCCTTTGATATCTTCCAGTTGTTATGAATTTGTGTGCTCCTGCATTGAGTGTATATATGTTACAAGGGTTATATCTTCTTGTTGTATTGATCCCTTTAAATTATGAAGTGGCCTTCCTTATCTCTTGTTATGGCCTTCACTGTGAGGTGTATTTTGTCCGATATACCCCAGAACCAATAAACCCAGTGGTCAGCTTCAGACCACACCAGAGCACCACCCAAATAGCTTCACGTATGACACACCAGATTTCACAAGCATCAGAGCCCCAGAAAAGCAAATCCCACTCAGTGGGATCAGCCCCCCACACAACAGCTTGTCCACTATAGTTATGGCCATTCCTTATCGACAGTGAATCAGAGAGTCAATAACATCCACTGACATGCCAATGACAATCAGGGCTCAATTACAATAGGAGAGCACACATGACCAATAAAAGGGAAACCCCTGAAATACCAGGCTCAGGTGACCAGGGAGACTATGACCCACATGACACCTATTACATAAGGCCACACTGCCAAGACTGGGAGACATAGCCAATATACCAAATGTATAGAAACAAAGGAAGTCAGCCAAAATTAGGAGGCAAAGAAGCATGTCCCAAATGAAAAAAACAGGACAAAATTTCAGAAAAAGAACTAAATGAAATGGAGACAAGCAATCTACCAGATGTAGAGTTCAAAGCGCTGATTATATGGATGTTCAATAAACTTAGGGGAAGAATAGACACACTCAATGAGAACTTATAGGAAACATTTAAAAAGAGATAGAAAACATAAAAAAGAATCAGTCAAAAATGAAGACTATAAAAACTGAAATGAAGAATATA
>NW_006283154.1:523529-524587 GCF_000327345.1 Myotis davidii
CTGGGACTCTCTGTACTTATATAACTTTTTTCTTCCCCATATCTGGGAAGTTTTCTGTCATTATTTCTTCAAATAGATTTTCTAATCCTTGCTGCTCTTCTTGTCCTTCTTGCAGCCCTATTATGCGTATGTTACTTCGTTTCATGTTGTCCCGAAGCTCCCTTAGGCTCTCCTCCTGCTTTAAAAAAAAATAAAATAAAAAATAGATAGATCGATAGATAACCTCAACAAACAGATGGTTTCACAAGTGAATTTTACCAAATATTTAAAGAATAATTAATAATATTCTTTTCAAACTGTCCCAAACATCAAACAGAATAAAATACCTAGGAATAACTTTAACCAAGATAGTAAAATACCTGTATTTTGAAAACTACAAGACAATGAAGAAAGAAATTGAAGAAGATACAAATAAAATAACAGATATGCCATGGTCACGAATCAAGAATTAAAATCATTTAAATGTCCATACTACCCAAAGCAATCTGCGCTGATTATATGGATGTTCAATAAACTTAGGGGAAGAATAGACACACTCAATGAGAACTTATAGGAAACATTTAAAAAGAGATAGAAAACATAAAAAAGAATCAGTCAAAAATGAAGACTATAAAAACTGAAATGAAGAATATATTAGGAGGAATCAACAATAAATTAGATGAAACAGAGGATCAAATCAGCAATCTGGTAGACAAAGTAGCAAAAAACACCCAATTATAATTGGAAAAAAGGAATTTTTAAAAATTTGGATAGTTTAACTCTCAGACAACATCAAGCATACCAACATTTGCATCATAAGGTACCAGAAGGAGAAGAGAGGGATCAAGGGATTGAGAACCTATTTTAAGGAATAATGACTGAAAACTTCCCTAACCAGGTGAAGGAAATAGACAAGTCCAGAAAGCACAGAGGGTCACAAACAAGATGAACCCAAAGAGGCCCACACCAAGACACCTCTTGATTAAACCGCCAAGTTTAATCTTAAGCAAAGAGAGAATCTTAAAAGCAGCAAGAGAAAAGCAGGTAGTTACCTACAAGGAAGTACCCATACAACTGTC
>NW_006283154.1:525873-532386 GCF_000327345.1 Myotis davidii
CTCTTAGCACCAGAGCCAGGAAGAGGCGCCACATAACATCTGGTTGTGAAAATCAGTGGGGGTTCTATCTGCCAGGGAGAGACAGGAGTTTTCTAGAGACACAGGTGCATTCTTATTGGGCCAAAACACAGAATTCCATTCACAGCACTTACCCTGGACTCTGGTAGAGGGAGGGCTAAGCCAACTAAAGTCCCAAGAGAAAAATCTGGGGTATGTGGCTCTGGGGAGAGACTCAAATACACAGAAGAAAGAAATTGAAGAAAATACAAATAAAATAACAGATATGCCATGGTCACGAATCAAGAATTAAAATCATTTAAATGTCCATACTACCCAAAGCAATCTACAGATACAGTGCAATCCCTTCTAAAATACCAGTGGCATTTTTCACAGAACTAAAACAAAGTGTCCGAAAACTTTTATGGAACCACAAAGACCCTGAATAGCCAAAGCAATTTTGAGAATAAAGAACAAAGTTGGAGGTATCATGCTAACTGACCTAAAGACTATACTACAAAGCTATAGTAATCAAAACAGCAAGGTACCAGAAGGAGAAGAGAGGGATCAAGGGATTGAGAACCTATTTTAAGGAATAATGACTGAAAACTTCCCTAACGCACAGGTTAATGGAAGAAAATAGAGAAACCAGAAATAAACTCATGCTTATATGATCAATTAAAGTATGGCAAAGGAGACAAGAATATACAATGGGTTACAGATAGTCTGTTCAATAAATAATATTGGGAAATTGGATAGATACATGCAAAAAAATGAAACTTAATCACTTTGTTATATCATATGCAAGAATAAATTCAAAATGGGTTAGACTTAAATATAAGACCCAAAACCATAAGATTGCTAGACGAAAATATAGGCAGTAAAATCTTTCCCATTACTCTTAGCTGTGTGTGTGTGTGTGTGTGTGTGTGTGTGTGTGTCCTTGGTCAAGGGAAACAAAAGAAAAAAATAAATACAAATGAGACATCAAACTAAAGAGTTTTTTGCACAGCGAAGGAAACCATCAACAAAACAAAAAGATAACCTACTCAATGGAAGATATTTTCCAATGATACATCCAATAAGGGGTTAATATCTAAAGTAAATGGGTATCCCAAAAATGTATACACACTTTGAATGATTATAAAGTCAGTGTTTATTAACATAGAATTCATTTTCAACATTGAAAATAATCTACAGAAATGAATAATTTTTTGTCAATGCCTGTTTTCAAACTGATGACCATTCTCATTCAGACACTGCTGATAACGTGAAGCAATGGAATTGCAAACATCAAGAATAATTTCATTAGGTATTTGGGTGCTCTCAATTTGTCAACTGTTGCCAGTTTTGTACCATAAACTTTATCTTTTATGTATCCCCATAAAAAAAGGTCAAGTGGCCCTAGCTGGTTTGGTTCAGTGGATAGAGTGTTGATCTGCAGACTGAAGGGTCCCAGGTTTGATTCCAGTCAAGGGCATGTACTTTGGTTGCCGGCCTGGGCCCTGCTCAGGGCATGTGCAGGAGGCAACCTATCTATGTGTTTCTCTCACATCAGTGTTTCTCTCTGTCTTTCTGCCTCTATCCCACTCTCTAAAAACCAGTGGGAAAATATCCTCAGATGAGGATTAAAAAAAAGTTTAGTGGATAAATTTTCTTTGTTCAAAGCTTAATCTGGCTTCACCCATTATTTCAAATCAGTTATACCTGAAAAGGAGTGAAAATTGAGTTTTCAGCTATTCAAGGGTATATACATTTGAGTAATTATAAAGGCAGTGTTTGTACTTCAACTGCATTTTCAAACTTCCAGTAGCATTTTTGGATGAATTTCCTTCGTTCAAAGCTCAATCTGGCTGAAAAAAAGAAACATCAATTGAGCTATCAGCTATTAATGTGTGTGTATACATGATTTGGGGACACCCTGTATATAAGGAAGTTATACAACTTAACACACACACACAAAAAAAAACACCAAGAAAATAAAACAAACAAAAACCCAATCTGATTAAAAAATGGAAGAGGACCCGAATAGACATTTCTCAAAAGATGGCCAAGAGATATATGAAAAGATGCTCAGCATCTCTAACCATCAGGGAAATGCAAATTAAAACCACAATGTGATGTCACCTTACACCTGTCAGAGTGGCTATCATCAATAAATCAACAAAACAAGAAGTCTTAGCAAGGATGTGGAGAAAAGGAAACCCTCATGCACTGTTGTTCAGATTGCAAATTGGTGCATCCACTATGGAAAACAGTATGGAAGTTCCTCAAAAAATTAAAAATAGAACTATTATATGACTGAGGAATTCTACTTCTGGGCATTTACCTGAAGAAATGCAAAACACTCATTCAAAAAGACATATGCACCTCTATGTTCATTGCAGCATTACTTCCAATAGCCAAAATAAGGAAGCAACCTAAGTGTCCATTGATAAATAAAGATGTGGTGCGTATATACAATGTAATATTATTCAACCATGAAAAAGAGTGAAGTCTGTCATTTAAAACAACATGGATGGACCTAGAGAGTATTATGCTAAGTGAAATAAGTTAGACAGAAAAAGAAAAATACCATACAATTTCACTTATATGTGGACTCTAAGAAATAAAATAAATGAATAAACAAAACAGAAGCAAACTTATAGATTCAGAGAACAAATTGATGGATGCCAGACAGGAGGGGTTGAGGTTGGGTTAAAAAAAAGAAAGGAATTAAAATGTATAAATTGTCAATTATAAAAACAGTAATGGGGATATAAAGTACAGCATGGGAAATATAATAGATAATCCTATATAATAAAGAGGTAATATGCAAATTGACCATCACGTCCTCAAAAGATGGCTGCCTACAACCAGGCCGACAGAGGGGTTAGTGAGGGGCAACCAAATGACTGAACAGCAGGCTGCATGATTGGGCCTAAACTGGCAGTCAGATCCCCCAAGAGGTCCCAGATTGAAGATGGTTCAGGCTGGGCGGAGGGGACCCCCCTCCCATGCACAAATTTCATGCACTGGGCCTCTAGTATTATAATAATTATGTATGGTGTAAAATGGGCACTTGACTTATTGGGGTGATCATTTTGTATGTTATATAAATGTCTAATCACAATGTTGTGCACCTGAAACTATTATAACATTGTATATAAACTTTAATTGAAAAATTCTAAATTTCCTTTAAACAGATAATAAGCAAGTCAGAGAAAGACAAGCAACACATGATTTCACTCATACTAGTATGTAGAATTTAACGAACAAACTGAACAACCAAGAAAAATATAGAAAGATTCATAGATAGAGAGCAGGCAGAGAGTTCTGATCAGAGGGGGGATTGGAGAGTAGAAGGATTGAGCAAAAAAGAAAAAAAGAGAGAGGGAACTCATGGACATTGATAACAGTGTGGCTATTGCGGGGGGGGGGGGGGTAGGTATAGGAGGGCATAGAGGAGCTAAATAGTAATATAAGAAATTTTAAAAAATAAAAACTTTTTAAAAAGATTTAAAAAAGGGTTACAGAAGGGAAACACAATATTTCATACCATTCAAGAGCATAGTATAACTCACTATAATAGGGACACCTTGCTTTTGCTCTGACACTAGTAAAGGTCTCTGTGGTATCTACTATAGCTGGTTTTTCCTAGCCTAAACAACACATTCTCCCCTTCTAAATATATGGGTCATTCATTCTTCCAGGACTCTTTGGAAGGTTACTGCCAAGCCTACAACACTTTCCTTTGAGAAACACGTGCCACAGGGACAGTTCCCACAATATAATTATGTTTATACTAAATTAACTATGCCCTTGAACTATAGCTGATTTGACCCAGGCTGAAATTCTTGAATTCTGCTTTCTGAAAATTTGTAATTAGGACTATGAAATGCTAATTAAACTCTCTTAGGTACTTGTACATTTTACTATAAAAACATGAAGGATCAGGAAAAAAAATAGAGAGGGGAGAAGGTAGTATGGAAGAGAAGGAAAAGCAGACAGAGGGAGGAGAGATCTGGAAAGAGAGAGAGAAGAATGATGAGGAGGATGGAGACTCATCTATACTAACAAAAGGGTAATATGCTGATTAGACCCAACATCTTCCAAATGTTCTTCCAGACAAAGCCACTGTGGCGGGGGCTGAGGCAGTGGTGGTTAGGGGAGATCAGGCAGGCAGGGGAGCAGTGAGGGGGCAAGCAGGCCAGCGGGGGAGCAGTGGGGGGGTGATCAGGCCAGCAAGGGAGCAATTAGGGGGTGATCAGGCTGGCAAGGGAGCAGTAAGGGGCAATCAGGCCAGCAGGGGAGCAGTTAGGGGGCGATCACGCCAGCAGGGGAGCAGTTAGGGGGCGATCACGCCAGCAGGGGAGCAGTTAGGGGGCGATCACGCCAGCAGGGGAGCAGTTAGGGGGCGATCACGCCAGCAGGGGAGCAGTTAGGGGGCGATCACGCCAGCAGGGGAGCAGTTAGGGGGCGATCACGCCAGCAGGGGAGCAGTTAGGGGGCGATCACGCCAGCAGGGGAGCAGTTAGGGGGCGATCACGCCAGCAGGGGAGCAGTTAGGGGGCGATCACGCCAGCAGGGGAGCAGTTAGGGGGCGATCACGCCAGCAGGGGAGCAGTTAGGGGGCGATCACGCCAGCAGGGGAGCAGTTAGGGGGCGATCACGCCAGCAGGGGAGCAGTTAGGGGGCGATCACGCCAGCAGGGGAGCAGTTAGGGGGCGATCACGCCAGCAGGGGAGCAGTTAGGGGGCGATCACGCCAGCAGGGGAGCAGTTAGGGGGCGATCACGCCAGCAGGGGAGCAGTTAGGGGGCGATCACGCCAGCAGGGGAGCAGTTAGGGGGCGATCACGCCAGCAGGGGAGCAGTTAGGGGGCGATCACGCCAGCAGGGGAGCAGTTAGGGGGCGATCACGCCAGCAGGGGAGCAGTTAGGGGGCGATCACGCCAGCAGGGGAGCAGTTAGGGGGCGATCACGCCAGCAGGGGAGCAGTTAGGGGGCGATCACGCCAGCAGGGGAGCAGTTAGGGGGCGATCACGCCAGCAGGGGAGCAGTTAGGGGGCGATCACGCCAGCAGGGGAGCAGTTAGGGGGCGATCACGCCAGCAGGGGAGCAGTTAGGGGGCGATCACGCCAGCAGGGGAGCAGTTAGGGGGCGATCACGCCAGCAGGGGAGCAGTTAGGGGGCGATCACGCCAGCAGGGGAGCAGTTAGGGGGCGATCACGCCAGCAGGGGAGCAGTTAGGGGGCGATCACGCCAGCAGGGGAGCAGTTAGGGGGCGATCACGCCAGCAGGGGAGCAGTTAGGGGGCGATCACGCCAGCAGGGGAGCAGTTAGGGGGCGATCACGCCAGCAGGGGAGCAGTTAGGGGGCGATCACGCCAGCAGGGGAGCAGTTAGGGGGCGATCACGCCAGCAGGGGAGCAGTTAGGGGGCGATCACGCCAGCAGGGGAGCAGTTAGGGGGCACTCAGGCCAGCAGGGGAGAGCAGTTAGGGGGATCAGGCCAGTGGGCGAGAGCAGTTAGGGACAATCAGGCCAGTGGGAGAGGGCAGTTAGGGGCGATCAGGCAGGCAGGCAGGTGAGCAGTTAGGAGCCAGCAGTTCCAGATTGAGAGAGGGATGTCCGATTGCCAGTTTAGGCCTGATCTGGCAGTCAGACATACCCCAAGGGGTCCAAGATTGTAGAGGGTGCATAATATTCTAATTAGACCCAATGACCTTCTGAGTGTTGTTCCAAATGTATTTCTAGACAAAGCCACCGTGGTGAAGGCCGAGGCAGAGGCGGTTAGGGATAATTAGGCAGGCAGTGGAGCAGTTAGGGGGTGATCAGGCTGGCAAGGGAGCAGTAAGGGGCAATCAGGCCAGCAGGGGAGAAGTTAGGAGGTGATCAGGCCAGCAAGGGAGCAATTAGGGGGTGATCAGGCTGGCAGGGGAGCAGTTAGGAGTGATTAAGCAGGCAGGAGAGCAGTCAGGGGCAATCAGGCAGGCAGTGGATCAGTTAGGGGGTGATCAGGCTGGCAAGTGAGCAGTTAGGGGGCGATCACGCCAGCAGGGGAGCAGTTAGGAGGTGATCAGGCCAGCAAGGGAGCAATTAGGGGGTGATCAGGCCAGCAGGGGAATAGTTAGGAGTGATCAATCAGTCAGGAGAGCAGTTAGGGGTAATCAGGCAGGCAGGCAGAGGGGTATAAGCAATCAGGCAGGCAGGCAGGCTAGCAGTTAGGAGCCAGCGGTCCCAGATTGTGAGAGGGATGTCTGACTACCAGTTTAGGCCCAATCCTGCAGTTGGACATCCCCCGAGGGGTCCCAGATTGGAGAGGGTGCAGGCCAGGCTGAGGGATCCTCCCCATGCATGAATTTCATGCACCAGGCCTCTAGTCTATCCTATATAATAAAAGAGAAACATGCAAATTAACCATCCTTCTGCTACACTCAAGCCATGCCCACAAGCCAATCAGGAGCAAGTATGCAAATTAACCCAACTAAGATGACGGCAGCCACGGAACTGGAGCAAGCAGGAGGCTTGGGTTGCC
>NW_006283154.1:535744-562069 GCF_000327345.1 Myotis davidii
GCAGGCCGGGGCAAGGGGCCGATCAGGCGATCGGAGGGTGATGGGGGTCGACACCTCTGGCCGAGGCATCAGGCCTGGGCAAGGGTGGAGCCGGTGATGGGGGGAGGTGGGGGGTCCCCTGCCCAGGCCTGAATCCTGGGCCAGAGGCGTCAGGCCTGGGCAAGGGGCTGATCCTGGGATTGGAGGGTGCTTGGGGTCAACGCCTGAGGGCTCCCAGTATGTGAGAGGGGGCAGGCTGGGCTGAGGGACACCCCCCCCACACACACACCCAGTGCACGAATTTTGTGCACCGGGCCCCTAATATATATATAAAAGCCAAGTGACTGAAACAACCAGATTGACCAGTCGCTATGACACGCATTGTGGCTGGCCAACTGGCACGAGCAGGGGTGGGGCCTGCCAGCCAACCTTCTGCGGCCCCTTCCCCCAGGTGGCCCAGCCCTGATTAACCCTGATCAGGGAGGGTCAGCCGGACCCCACCCATCCACGAATTTGTGCACTGCGCCTCTAGGAACATTATAAGAAAGAAAGGCTCTAGATCTCATGGTCCATGTCACCTTGTGCTATCTATTTCATCTTTCCAGATTCCTGTGCTCAGCAGTGGAAGATTTTGTGATTGATATTGTAAAGACCTGGAGTCAGATAAAACAGAACAATGCAACAATAGAGTCTGTGATTTTGAAAGTAAGTTTCCATTCCTTTTGTCTTTCACTCTGTGGAGCCAGGTGCTTCTTATTGGAAATTGTAAAAGAAAAGCAGGGAGGAGCAACTAGTAAGCATCCTGATGGGAAAAAGTCCACCTCATCAAATTCCATCTTTCACCAAATGAAGAGTGGCACTATTCATGCTTATATATGTACCATGTACCTAACTATATGCCAAGCATCTGCCCACATCTAGACACAAGTGTACACCAAGCATGTATGCACACAGTTGTATACCAGAACATGCTTGAAAGTATGTACAAAAATACATACTAGAAATACACCTACATTTGCCACTTTAGCAACAGCAACAATAACTAACACTTATAATAGTACTTACTTTATGCCAGGAACTTTTAAGCACTTTTAATTTATTAACTTATTTAATCCTCACAATTGTCTTAGAATTAAGACAATTAATTCTTAAGCACAAGGAGGTTAGGTAACTTGCCTCATCACAAACTATTAAGTGATATAGCTGGGAATCAAGCCATAATTATTCAGCACATTCCCAAATATGCACATATACAAAGGCAGACACATCAGGCATCCATGCAGGGACACGTCCACATCCAAAGAATCATGCCCATGAAAATACAAATTCAGAAATATTTATCTTTCCTCAAGTTGGCCATATCATTTTATAGGCCAATATGACATGAGAAAAACTTGGCAACATGCACTGGTTCCTGCAGCTCTTCAGAAACAAATGAAATCTGTTTGATCCTCTAACACTTTTCGGTTATCTCATCACATCTACCCAAGTATTTCTTTTCCCAAACTTTCATCTGCCAACAGATAACTTTCTATGCTCAATGTTCCTGGTCAACTACTACCCCTTCCCACCTCTTCCCATACCTCCCCAGATCCTCATTCTGTCCTTTTAAGCACTGATCCCTTATAACAATGCCCTGTCTCCTTCCTCCCTATATAGAGCGACTTAATATATGACAAGCTCAATGTCCTGATTGATGTCCTGGCTGAGGAGGCAGCAGTTGAGAAGAGTGCAACAGTATGTGCAGATAGTAGCAAGGCACATGGAAAGCCCTTCGCCCCTCAAATAGACCACATAGCCAAATGCAAGTTGGAGCTGGCCACAAAAGCCAAGAATCTCCAGAAATCCTTGAAACTCATTGTATTCCAAGTTGAACAAGGTAAGGGTCCCAAGGGTTGTGGAGATTGAGGTAGGAAAAAAAAGAAGGTTCCAGTGAATGGTTTACTGGTTTCCTTCTCTTTAGGTTTTCTACTTGACTCCACTACCAAAATTTGACTAGATTCTGCATTCACAGTCCTCAGACTCTGCTGATTTGAAAAGTGTCAGTCCTTATGATAAGCTGCTGCTTTGGCTCCTCCTACCTCCCTGCACTCAACTCTTGCTACTTGTTTATTTTTGGAACTAATGCTCATTCTAAACAATTATAGCTGTTCAAAGCTCTGTCAGCTTCCACCACCAGCCATGAATTTTTTCCACCCATTCCTGTTTCCGTCCAACCACCAAGCCTGTGACTATTTTAGAAGGAAAATAGTACTTATCTCTTCATGTCTTGCACAGTATCAATTAAGCACAAGGGCCCTGAGAGTGGTCCTGGCAGCTCTGAAATTGATTGACATTTCCCAAACTCATGACAAGTTGCAAGCTTTCAACTCAGTATGAAAACTCTTTCAACTCCTTCAACTTCTTAATTTAACATTTTGGTTCCCACTTCTTCCCAGAATGCTTCTTTGAAAATTAGATCAGAAGATGGTATAAGACCAAGTGTGTTCTACCTGAGGTATTGAAATTGAGCAGATGTCCATGTAAAAGTCCTTTAACTTTTAGCCATGGTACTTTCTTCTGCCTTGGTACCTTTAAACACAACCTCAGCCAAATTTCCAAGAAAGAAAGGAAATATCCCTTCTGCATTGTGAAATAATTAAACAGTCAGTTTGCCTCTATTTCTGTAGTAGTTTCCAATTAGTGATGATTTTATTACAACCAACCCTCAGCCTGCTCATCAACACATAAGTCAGATTTAGAAGGGCAGTTTGTGGCTATGGGATAGAAAAAGCCATCCCTACTAGGATAGAGATTGAACCTATGTGCTTTGGCATAGGCTGAGCACCTGAGCTATACACTATACTGGTGAAATGAAGGAGACTTCTCAAATATGGGTGAGACATTTGAGTGAAAAAATGGCATGTTCCTAGAGGCTAACATTTATAGCAAAAGTCATGTGACTAAATGAATTAACAGAGCTAAGAATAGAGGTAGAAGAGCAGAGGGTTTCCCACCGTGCCCCACCCCCTTCCTACAGCTGCCTCTCAGCTTCTACTCACAATCACATTTACTGGGTGACAGAAAAAGAATGACCAGTAAAACAGAGAACACTGTGGCATGGATATGAAGAGATATGGGGGCAATACTGTAAGAAACCTGAGACTACAAAAATATCATGGAGGAGAAATGATGGTCCAAATTAGAGTCTCTGTTGTCTAACCACACACTGACTAGCAGAAAGGAAATTATGGAGAAATGCCTGATAAGTGTGACCAATTCTTCCTCCCTCTTCCCTTCCTTTCCTTTCCTTTCCTTTCCTCTCCTCTCCTCTCCTCTCCTCTCCTCTCCTCTCCTCTCCTCTCCTCTCCTCTCCTCTCCTCTCCTCTCCTCTCCTCTCCTCTCCTCTCCTCTCCTCTCCTCTCCTCTCCTCTCCTCTCCTCTCCTCTCCTCTCCTCTCCTCTCCTCTCCTCTCCTCTCCTCTCCTCTCCTCTCCTCTCCTCTCCTCTCCTCTCCTCTCCTCTCCTCTCCTCTCCTCTCCTCTCCTCTCCTCTCCTCTCCTCTCCTCTCCTCTCCTCTCCTCTCCTCTCCTCTCCTCTCCTCTCCTCTCCTCTCCTCTCCTCTCCTCTCCTCTCCTCTCCTCTCCTCTCCTCTCCTCTCCTCTCCTCTCCTCTCCTCTCCTCTCCTCTCCTCTCCTCTCCTCTCCTCTCCTCTCCTCTCCTCTCCTCTCCTCTCCTCTCCTCTCCTCTCCTCTCCTCTCCTCTCCTCTCCTCTCCTCTCCTCTCCTCTCCTCTCCTCTCCTCTCCTCTCCTCCCCTCCCCTCCCCTCCTTACTTCCACTTTTTCTCTATAGTTCTGGATGAACAAAGCAGACAGATGATATCGGTCAAGAACTTTACTTCAACTTTTCCCCCGGAAGATGACTCAGAAGATATTAGCCAGACAAGCCCAAGACACCGTAAGGATATTTCTGTTCTTCTTCTCTTATTCTACCCTAGTGGCAGAAAGTAAATATGTGTTTTCATGCATTTTCCTTTAGCCATAATCCTACTCTGCAGTATATACCTCTTCCTCTGTCTCAGAAAACTCACACTATGAGACCCCATGTGAATGTCCACATGTAATGACACTATTAGGTCCTTTGAAAAGGCTGGCCTGATGAAATCCAACATTTGAAACTGTTTTCACTGCTAGCAAGCAAGTAACAGCTTCACCGACCTCTCAGTGGAAGCCCCTGTCCATCTAAGATGATCCCTCTTTGGAAAGCAAACCCTGAACGTTATCTCAGAGAAAGTCATTGAGCTTGACCCTACTTCCACAGAGAATATAGTGTGAAATACAAGTGATGACAGGGATTGCTTGTTTGCATCTGACACCGAGGTGATGTCATTTGTGTCTAGGTTCTCGTTGTGGCATTTTGTCTTCTATACCTTCTCTCACAAGTGAAGACCTAGATAACCTTAATTTGGAGCACTTACATTTTACACCTGAAACTATGTAAGTATTTAGCCTTATGACCTTTTTATGGCTTTCTTTTCTCTGGTTAAGAGCATAGCCTAAGAATGCCCAGAATCAAATCTTGACTGTACTTTACTAGTTGTCTGACCTTATGCAACCAATATGAGCTTCAGTTTCCTTACATGTAAAATAGAGGTAATTGTAGAACCTGTTAGATAGGTTTGTTGTATTTATTGAGTTTATATATGCAAAGTACTTGAACTGAGCAGTGCTTGGCACCCATAGTTAAATGCTATATGTGTTAATATTTATTATTGTTGTTATTATTATTATAAACAATAAATGTTAGCTGTTGTTCTTTCAAAGGACTTGTTTTTCCACTGTTGCCTTTAACAGTAAACGACTGAAGGGACTAAAAGACTAATGGGCATTTAGGGATTAGGCAGTAAATCTAAAGATGTTTGTCTCACTAGCCCTACTAGTTTAGAATATTCCCAGCAGCCAAGTTCTGTCCTATTCACTCATTTTGAGTTACATTAAGAATATCAGTTAGAAAGATTTTAATTTCTGGACTGTGGTTGAGGGAGGCAAATCTCATATGAGAGATGTAGGGTCAGTTAAGTAATGAATTTTTAAAATTACCTATAATTGAGGAGATACACTGTACCCATTTTTACTTTCCCAAACGAAGAACACAGTAGCAATTATTGAAGTTTTTTGCAGTTTTTCATTTATTCCTATCTCCAGCCCCCACTCCCTTCTACTTCACCATTGGCTTAAGTTCATGGACCTACCTAATGAGTTTTGATCAATGGTGTGCTAGCAAATGTTTAAAACCAGCTTTCTGGGCTGGGGGAGGGAAACCCTGATTTATTTCCTGGTATAAACCCTCCCACCATAATCTATTTCAAGCTACTGACACAATTCCACTAAAAGCAGAGTTGAGAAGTGATAGGAATAATCAGCTGACATGAACTGGTACAAACAGGCTTCAGCACACCACTGGTTTTGATGTCAACACCTGAGAAGAATGCAGAAGAATTAAAAAAAAAACTGCCTGACATATATATCTTCTTTTATCAGTCTTTTCTCCCAAATGTGTTGCCACTTTGCTCTTTGGTGTGAACACACCACAAAGGAGTTCAGATACATCTGAAAACAATAGTGCAGGCTTTACTCCCACACATTTTTTATTGTTTTAAAATGTTTTTATTTATTTTAGAGAGAGAGGAAGGGAGAGGAAGAGAGAGAAAGATTAATGTGAGAGAGAAACATTGATTGGTTGCCTCCCATATGCACCCCAATTAGGAACCAACCCCACAGCCTGGGTATGTGTCCTGACCCAGAATCAAACCAGCAACCCTTTGGTGCAAGGGACGACACAATCAACTGAGCCACACCAGCCAGGGCTATTCTCATACATTTTTATCTGAGATACTCAAAAGTTCTTTATGGGAATAAACCAATGATTCTATAACCCTTTATTATATGTGGAAAAATATTGGCCACTCATATCTGAGGGCCTCCAAAGATTACTTCTTTATTATGAGCCCCAAATCCACTGAATCTCCCAACTAGGTGGGTGCCCTCTTTTACATCTAACAATGCTAGTTGTTAACATAATAGGAAATCTACTCGTGCTTCCCAAGAACATTAAGGCTTGTGTCCAATGTAGAGGAGGCCTTCCCTCAGTGTTTTTTTTTTTATCATGCATATGAAGTCTGCTGCCCAATAATAATGGCACTTCTTTTGTGCACCAATGTCTGCCCTCTTCTTCCCTTTGCCTAATTTCAGATGTTTCAAAGAAAAGTGCGTCATGAACAACTATTTTGGAATTGGACTGGATGCTAAAATTTCTCTGGAGTTCAACACCAGAAGAGATGAACACCCAGGACAATACAAGTAAGGAAAAGAAACTCCCCTTCCTACATGAAGACAGACAATAACCATATATACATATATTGCTACATCCCCTACCTCTCAGATAAGCAACAGAAATAAGAGGTCCTTTGGAAGTAAAATCTTGGTCCCAAGATTATCCTAATGGTACTGCTTGCCCCAAATGTTAACCTTGTCTGTGATGACTCTGCATTGGCATCCTGAACTTTGGCTGCCTTCTTAATCTAGACATGTAAGTTACTGTGTAGGGACAGCTAACTGTGTTACTGTTGTTTTAAACAGATTACATTGACTTGATTCAGCAAATTGCTTATCTTTGTTCTGTGAGAACTTGACCAGATCCTAGTAATGGCTTCAGGTCTGGTTTTTATTAACAAGGATGCAAAGTATTAACTGACTAGTTCTTTGTGTTACTAACCTGGTTCCCTTGGCTCTACTTATTTTAGATTATCATTTCTGTTCCATTGATCTATGTGTTTATTCTATACAAATACCACACTATCTTGTTAACTGTAGCTTTATAGTTAGTTTTGAAATTGAGAGATAAAAGTCCTCCAACTTTGTTCTTTTTCAGAATTGTCCTGGTTGTTCTAGATATTTTGCATTTCTATATAATGAAACTATTTTTATAAAGAAACTAAAGTGCCCAAAGTACTTGTGGTTTAAAACAGAATACAAGTAATTTTGTACTAGCCTTCTTACAAGTCAAAGCTCATGCCCTGTGGTGGCTTATTTCTGTGGCTTTACTTTAAAAACAAAAACTCATCAACACAGACAACAGTATGGTAGTTACCAGAGGGACAGGCGGTGGGGTGGGGTAGTAAAGGGTAAAAGGGGTCAAATATATGGTGAAGGGAGATTTGATTTTGAGTGGTGGGTACATAATGCAATATGCAGGTGATGTATCATAGAATTGTACACTTGTATTTAATCTTATTAACCAATATCACCCCAATACATTTAATTTAAAAAGAATTGAAGGTCAGAAAAGGAGATAAGAAAAAGATAAATGAGTTTCACAGATAAGAAAAAGATAAATGAGTTCATCACCACCAAACCAGTATTATATGAAATGCTGAAGAGTATTTTTTTAAGAGGAAGAAGAAGAAAAAGGTAAAGATAAAAATTATGAACGACAAATAGGGAGGAGGAAAATATGAACAATAAAATGGCAACACATACATAGCTATCAACAATTGAATCTAAAAATAAATGAATAAAGACTCTAATGAACAAAATGAACCAATTAATAAAATAGAACCAGAGGCATAAAAACATGGAACAGACTGAGAAATATCAGAGGGAGGGGGAGCAGGAAGAGATTAAACAAAGGACATACTAGTACGCATATATGCATTACCTATGGACACAGACAATAGGGTAGTTAGTGAATGCCTGGGGCGGGTGGGAACTGGGTGGAAGAAGGTGAAGGGGGTAGGTTGGGGAAGGGGAACAGCTGTAATACTCTCAACAATAAATTTTTAAATAAATAGATAAATAAAAACTCACAGTAAACTCTAGCCAACCTTTCTCGTGATTGTAAAGCCCTATGTTTGTTTTGATCAGAGATCCTACAATCAGCAGGATTCTGTCCTTTCTACCTCCACCCCAAGTCTCCTGATATCTGTGCCTGTCCCATCTTCTGTCCACTGAATCCTCTTCTATAATCTACCTAGTAAATTTAAGTCTAATTCTATAGCACTGAATTAAGAAGTGTTTAATATGCAGATCTCAGAAAAATCCCTCCACTTTGCCAGAAAAAAAAATGTGCTTCAAAGAAAAAGTTATGTTTAAAATGAAATTGATTCCAAGCAGCTAAAATCTTGAGCTCCTGTAATGGTACTTGCCAAGGTAGCTAGTGTTTATCAGCCAGCTATACGCAAAGCTTTTTATAAGCATTACTTGCTGAATATTGGCTATCTCTTCCAAGTCTGAACCAATATTAGAAGCAAGTAAAATGGCAAACTTACATACCAATGGATGCTAAAGCTTTTAAGGGGGCCAGGAACCCATTTCAGCAGGTTTGAATGGAGATACCAGTTACACCATCCTAGCATATCCTCTTGTATTCAGTTACCGTTCAATATGACTCTTCTATATGTGAAGGCACGTGAGGAATAAAATGGTGTCCCCTCTTGCTTTTCCTCATCCATTTACCTTTATATTATTCACCCTGTGGCTACCTTTTTCTACTTTATCTCCCTGTAGTAGCCGCCTTAAGAACAAGATGTGGTACGGCCTTTTGGGAAGCAAAGAACTTTTGCAGCGCTCTTATAGGAACCTGGAAGAACGAGTGCACCTGGAGGTTAGTAGAAAAGAGGGTACTTTTTCCTGGACATAGAAAAAAAGAAATCTCACTACCTTGGTAATCAACTTTCCCCTATATTCTTGCTTCTCTCTGAGCTTTAACTCTGATCCTACTCACAACTCATGGGAGGAAGGCATGAAGATAGATTTCCATTTTATGGATGAGAAAATGATAGCATGAAGAGAATACAGAGCCCTTCCACTATCTCTATAATGTTCCTTCACATTCCTATCTTTCAGTGTGATGGAGAAGCTATCTCTTTGCCAAACTTGCAAGGCATTGTAGTGCTCAACATTACCAGCTATGCTGGAGGCATCAACTTCTGGGGAAGCAGCACAGCAACCACTGTAAGTATGAAATAGGGGACAGGGAGGGAGAAATGTTTGGCCCCTCTAAGATATCTCAGAAAGGAGAGTTAGACTCACTGGAGTAGAAAGAAAGTGGACAATGTGGGGAGAGGAGGTGGGCTGGGAACCTTTATTAGTAGCAGCTGTATAAGCAGCATTTTAAAAGGAAATTAGCATTTCAGAATATAAAAAAAGAATCAACCAAAGACCCCAGGATAAGATCAATTCTTAGGTGTCACCTGGACTTTGAATTTTTCATTCCTCAGGCCTGACAGATCCTAGTAAAGTTACCTAAGCCATGCTCTTTTCTCCAAAGAGGTCTGTCAATAAAATCTCCTGAGAAACTGGCCATGACCATTTTTCTCTGACCTCACTCAAGAAGGCCATGAGGCCAATGGGACTGGTCTTGGGCATTTATGATGCTAGATTGGACAGAGAGGGAACCAGCTCAGAGCAGTGATCTCAAAAGGAATTAAGAGTTATTATCTCAGTGCCCTTTTCCCAGGTGGGCTCCCTGACCTCATCTTTCCCCCTTTTAATATATAGTTACTCCACTCTTCATGAGCTAGGAAAATTCTCACTAGGAGCCTTCAAAGCATACCTGCTCTGTGATAGACAATGTATGGTTTCTCAAGTGGATATGTGACACAGATCTTCCTCCTCAGGAATATGAGGTTCCTGCAATAGATGATGGGAAGCTGGAGGTAGTGGCAATCTTTGGTTCTGTACAGATGGCAATGTCCCGTATCATCAATCTGCATCATCATCGCATTGCCCAGGTAGGCAGTGGCTGGGTTGGCACCAGAAAGGGACTGAGCTCTGTGGCTACAATCCAGGATATGGAATTGTCCCAGAAATTAACTGGGAATAACTATCGGGGTGGAGGGATGAGGTTATCTGGTGGACAGCAAGGTGCTGGCTAAGGTTGGAGACAAAGGTGGTAGGAACTGAAGGAGCAAAAAGCCTATAGATGGCATGTGTTTTATCCCTGAGATAATCTGATTTACATCCTTGCCAGTCCTGCTTCAGATACACATTATGGCCATGACTGTGGTATTATCAGTAGTTGCCTCATTTTTCTGCCCTATTCTCCCTCCTCTTCCCTGGCAGTGCCGTGAGGTGATGATAACCATTGACGGTGAAGAAGGTATTCCAGTGCAGGTGGATGGGGAGGCCTGGGTTCAGAGGCCAGGCCTTATCAAGATTAGATACAAGAACGCTGCCCAGATGCTGACAAGAGATCAGGTAAGAAAGGAAAGGCTTGCCTCGGGCTCCTGCATTCTCATGTACAACTCTTGCTGAGTACTGAATACTTCCAGTCAAGCAGAATTCTTCAAAGGGCTGTGTGCTTGCCACTTATATCAGAGTCACCTTGGATACTTGCTAGAAATGCATATCCCCAGGCCCCACACCAGACCTAATGAATCAGAATGGGGATGGGTAGTTTCTGGGAACTTGCATTTTTAAACAATCCCCCCAAAGACATTTTGATATTTACTGACATTTTCAAACCTCTAAGAGAGTGAAACAAGGAGCTTCCCTCCTATGGTTTTAGACGAAGCTGTCCTCTCTCCACTGCACATAGAGCTAAGACTTTGAGTAGTTACAGAGAAATCTGTTCTTTCAACAAGAGATTCTTCATTAACTCTGGTCTTTAGGCTCCTCTATGGTTCCTTAAGGTGCTGCACTCACAAGTGTCACCCACTTCCGCTAAGCCATCTAAATCTATTTAGTTTATATCTATTTAGTTTATATCTATCTAAATATCTAAACTAAATCTATTTAGTTTAGATATATTATCTCTAATTGTAGGTCCTCCCAACAATTCGATAACATAGATACACTTATTCCCATTTTACAGGTGAAGAAAATGAGGACCAAAGTGGTTAAATAACTTGCTAAAGGTCATACAACCAGTAAATGATAGAAAGATCATTCAAAATTAAATCAGATATTTCTGGTTCTATAGTCTATCACAACATATTACTAAGATTTGGCAAAGAAGGGAACATGAAAGATGCTCCACTATCTTATTGATAATGGTGCAACCATATAGCAGTGTCTGGGAGGCAGATGTCTATCTGATTGAATCATATTGTCCCAAGACTCACGATAGTAACAACAACAGCAAAAACTAAAAGTGCCTAGTACATAAGAGACATTGAATAAAATGATGGATATTTGTATAGGTGTGTAGTTGGGTGTATGGGGGAGTGGGGGCCCTCTTTTCCCTTTACCCACAATACCCACAAATTTCAGACTCACGGACAGATCTATCACATGCCCTCTTAGCTACAGAAATCATTAGGATCTGCCACTGTCTTCATCTCCAGGACTTTGAGAACTCAATGAAAATGTGGGAGTGCAAGCATACGGAAATTCAAGCTGCCTCTCAACCCCAGTTGGACTCCCAGGAATCTCAAGATAGCCTCTCTGATGAGGAGTCTGCTCAGATACAGCACTTAGCCCAGCTTGCAGAAAATCTCATCAGCAGGTAAGTGAAACTAGCCTAGACACAGGGCTGAAAATCCTAAAAAGGGATATAGGAAGAAGCTGATTTGTATCTATTGGCTACTGGGGAGCTTGGTCTCAGAAAGCAGTCTTACCCAAAGCTCTGAAGTTTGACAGGGACCCTGACAATCCAAATAGAAAATGGTCTTTGTGCTCAGCAACATGGACCTCTCCCATTAGACCTAGAGGTGAACTTTTATTTCCTCCTGTTTTCCCAGACCCAACAGGACTAAGAATGTTTATCCTTTCCCTTAAATATCAGCAGGGCCTTGGAGTTCCTGGAGTCATCTTCCCTCCTATACTCTGGCCTCCCACTATCCTGAAGCACCTACAACTGAGACAATATAGAAAAAGATGAATACCTAGAGTAGAGACAGTTTTGGCAGAGATAGCTATCTAAAATATATATATATATAAATAATAGGAGGTGCCAATTTGGGTACCCAGGGCTTTCTATTCTTAGCCCAGCCCTCACCAGCACCCCAGGACAGAAGTCCTTCAGAAATACAGACTTATCTATCTGTCCTTGTTTTATTACAGACTTACTAACCTGAGCAAGGTCCACCAGCATGTATCTGTCCTCATGGATTCTGTGAACGCCAGTGCCAAAATCCTGGATGACACCTTTAATGGCCAAGACAGCAGCAATGAGGCAGCTGCAGCTTCCTTTACTCCCATTGAGGTAAGGGGGCAAAGGGCAAACCAAATAGTAAAGGTGATGAAAAGGAAGGAAGGGGATCCTTCCTAGGCTGCATGGAGAAATTGGGCAATGATAGGTCAAGAAATTGATGGATAGAGTGGAAGGGAAGGCAGGTATTCCTTGACTGTTCCAAGTCCAGAGTGGCTACTAGGGGAATCCTATAGCAGATTTCATCATCTGAGACCTATCCCTCTTCTCTGATAGCCACCTACCACACTGACCTTAGGGGGAAAAGGGCAATTAAATGGAGAGAAACTTGGCCTTGGCCCTTCTTAATCCCAGGTAACCTGTTAAGGCAACACCTGTCATTAAAACCTGAGCTCCAGGCTGCCTTGGTTTCCCTCTCAAGGGAGATATTCAGATGAGAATGCTTGAATGCTTGATGTTAAACGTGCCATCCCATGACTTTACCTATTGCCAAAAGATTTATGGGATGCTTTTATTTTAAAAATATTTTTATTGATTTCAGAGAGGAAGGGAGAGGGAGAGAGAGATGGAAACATCAATGATGAGAGAGATTCATTGATTGGATGCCTCCTACATGCCCCACACTGGGGATCCAACCTGCAACCCAGTCATGTGCCCTGACTGGGAATTGAACTGTGACCTCCTGGTTCATAGGTCAATACTCAATGACTGAGCCACACCAGCTGGCCTATGGGATACTTTTAAAAAGTAATTTTAGTGCTAGGCAAATGATACCAAAGGGCCACATATAGAGCCAGAGTTTTCTAAAATGTTGGTTACTTATATATTTTGGGCCAGTTCTTAGTTGGAGGAAGCCTTGAGTTTCAAGAAGGCAGAAGGTTGGGCCTAACTTCACCTACCATGGGAAAGGTACTAGTAGTTTTATTCCAGTGGCAGTAAGTAGCCTCAAGGTTACTCTCTGGTTTTCATGTTTCCTATTTCCCTATGCCCATAGCACTCAATCGATATCAAATGCCAAGTTGTACTGTCTCACTTCATAGGATATGCCAATACAACTACGGTAGTTGACAGCTGGCATCAATTCTAATTTGGTCCCAGTGCCCATGCTGTACTAGCTGTATTATATTTTGAATATTACTTTTTTACCTACAGCCACATCCCACTAGCTTGTTCCTCCCTTCCCACAGAGAGGAACAGCTACTAACCAACAACTCCTCTGTCTTTGTCCTTTCCCTTACTTTCTTTTCCATTTTTCTCCTCTCAGACTCTAAGCAGAAATGATGCAGTCGATGTTACATTTAGTCTTAAAGGGCTCTACGATGACACCAGAGCTTTCCTGGAAAAAAACTTGGTGAGTGGAGGGGGTTGGAACAAGGGAGGGCAACGTATCCCATCATGATCTATGCTTGGTTTTAGGGAAATGGAAGACCTGGAGGAGCTTTTTAGCCAGGTGCTTAGCTGGCAGTCCCTGCTGTGTTATACTCACCCAGGGTTGTCATTGACTGTATCACTTCATAGGTTATGCTACCATATCCTTGAAGAAAAGTCTCCCCCTCTCCTTTGGCAAATGTCTCCTGGGTCCAGACCCATTAAAGTAGGTTGTTCCCATCATACCTAAAACAGCTTCAGTAGGAAAAGGTGAGCTCTTTCAAGCTGCTCTGTATCTCCCAAGTGTCCATATACCTCTCTCACCATGAAGACAATATGGAATAGTGGGAAAAGTTGGGAAACTCTAGTTTCAAATTCCAAATCTGCTCCTTACTAACTATATTGGTTTCCATAAGGTTGCTGAAACAGTGTACTAAACTCTGAGTGACATAAAACAACAGAAATTTATTGTCTCACAGTTCCATAGGCTAGAAACCTGAAATCAAGGTGTCAACAGGGCCATATTTTCTCTGAAACCTGTACGGGAATCCTTCCTTGTCTCTTCCTAGCTTCTAGTGACTTGCTAGCAATCTTTGTTGTTCCTTGTCTTGTAGATGTATTACTCCAATCCTCCATCTTCATGTAGTGTTCTCCCTGTGTCTCTCTGTCTTCAAATGGCCATCTTCTTATAAGGATAGCAGTCATACTGGATCGGGGGCCTACCCTATTGCAGTATGACCTCATCTTAAAAAATGAATTATATCATCAATTACCATATTTCTAAACAAGGTCACCTTCTGGGATACTGGAGTTAGAATTCCAACATAACTCTTTTTTTTGGGGGGGGGAAGGGAGAACACAATTGAATCCATAACACCAGCTGTGTGAAATAATTTCACCTCTCTGGATCTCAGTTTCCCTATCTACAAAATAGAAATGGTAATCTCTACCTTTCCAGGTTCTTGTGAGGATTAAACTAATTATTGTATAATATCAGCTTGATAGATGGTAAACTTTATTAGCCTTAGGGAAAATGGACTGAGGCTAAATTTTTGAGCTACAAAAATAGTTGCATGGTTCACAGAAGGCAAAGCCCATAGGCACACATGGTGAGTGTGCTCTGATGAGTCAACTGATCATGACTACCCCACTTTTGGGTTGGCTTTAGGGCAATGTGGCAGGTGCTGTTTTTGCTTGTCATCTAATTATTGTTTATTTGAAGAGGGCCTTCTGAGTTGATATTCCAAGAAGTCCACCCACTTCCCCTTTTCCATTTGCACATCTAATTGGCACACTGCACAGGCAGTGGAATGCCTAAGGCAATCAGGTCAGGTTGACCCAGAATCTGAACCCCAAGCTAGAGTTTTTCAACCTTAGACAATAGCAACAGAAGTACCTTCTATATATTGGCAGAATTCAATGGCCTTGTCAGTTTGGGTAGCAGGAAATATGGGAACTTGGACTTTCATTGCCACTCAAACTTTCTTGAGGCTCATGGCATGAATATTGGTTCCTGCTAGCCAAAAACCCAAATTGAGCACACAGCATATTTAACATAAGGCCTGATAAGAACCCACACACACATACACACATCCAAATGAGACCAGGGGTCAGGCAGCAGCTAACTAAGAATGACCAAATATCTCCAGAAAGGCTATTTCATAGAAGGAGTATGGAGAGAAGACTTATTTCATTTAGCCCTAGCTAGTTTGGCTCAGTAGACAGAGCATTGGCTTGTGGATCAAAAGGTCCCAGATTCGATTCACGTCAAGGGCACATACCTTGGTTACAGGCTCCTCCATGGTCCAGGCCCTGGTCAGGGTTTGTTCAGGAGACAACCAATCAATGTGTTCCTCTCACATCAATGTTTCTCTCTGTCTTTCCCTCTCTCTCTTCCACTCTCTCTAAAAATCAATGGGAAAATGTCCTCAGGCGAGGATTAACAAAAAAGACTTATTTCATTTGGGTGTTATTTCTCCCCTTGAAGGAGGATACTACAGAGCTCACTGTTGGCAGCTGGATGTAGATTTATGATGAAGTAAATACCATCCGGTAACTCTCACTTCCCTTATTTGGCAACCTCATTTGTGCTATGACTAGTTATGTGTTGGGACAGGAACCAAGAAATAAGCACCTAAGTCCTCTAAGTCAGTTTGTACATTTACCTCAGAGAAGAGTCCTGGACAAGTTTTCCACTGGAGCCAAAAGGGCAGGCAAATAGAGTACAAGACTCAGGCCTACCCACCTACTATTTTTCAGAGCCTGAGTCTCCAGATGCCAAATATGAAGACAATAGGAAGTCATTTTATCCCTTTCCTATTATGATTAGGAATCATTTTCCAAGGCTCAAAATTCCTTTCTTTTTTATACCTTTGGGTTTGACTACCAAAGTGTTGTTGGTAGATATGCTCCTAAGGACTCCCTGCCCCTTACCTCTTTACCTTGAAGTGATGGTGATTTCTATCTGACACCCATTCTCTCCCATCCCATTGTCATGTGTACACAAATGTCCTATGCATCTGGGCTACTCTGTACTATCCTAAATCATTAGCTATAAAACAAAATGAAGAGATATTTGTCTCTCTCATATCCCATCCTGAGTGGTCATAACTTCCAGCCTCATCCCTCACTCATTCACCTGCCACTTATTTGTGACAGTTGGCAAGGTTCCATTTATGGCTGGTGCATCAAGTGGCCACTGAAAGAAGCCACATAAGGGCCAGATTGAAAATATCAGCATATATCTATACTCCCAGCTCACTATTTACTGGAATATGAACAATATCACCTATGTTGCTGGTCTAGAACTTGGTTTGTCTGAGTTGGAGATGGTCCCAGAAGAGTCCATTTTAAGTCTCCCATGGACTGAGTAGAGTTCATTCTGTGGGTGCTGGGGGGTTACTAGGGAATACTTAAGCTGTGTTTCCTGAACCTGTGGGACAAGCCATCTGGAACTCATTTCTTACTAAGAGTGAATATATAGGGGCTAAAGCACAGCCTGAAGAGACAGGCCCTCTTTGCCAGGAAGGAAAATTGAGCCAATCTCTCTCTAGGTCACTCCTTACTTCACAAAGCAGCCTTTAAATTATAGTAACTATGTAATAAAGATTCTTCCTAGTATCCAGTTATCCCACATATCCTTTATGGGCCTGTGTGGTATAGAGGATAGGCCATAGTGTTAAACTGATCTGAGTAAGTCTAGCCATATTCTGTGGGAGCCTGGCCAGCCCTTTTGCACCTCTGCACTTTTTACCACTCTCTATGCAATCTCCACTTTCCATCCTTGGTTATCAGGGTTCTCTCCAGCTAGTCTTCAGTTGATTTTTCAGGGTGTTTTTCCTGTATTTTAGTTGTATTTCCAGTTTGGTCCTGGGAAAGTGTTAGTGTAGCCTCCACTTATTCTACTGTCATTTTGGAAGCTAGCCATGTGATTTTGAACGCTAAACTTCTTTGAGTCTGTTTTCTCACATAGAAAACTAGAACAGTATTACTTTGCCAGCTATTGAAAAGTGATTGAAAAGATGAAATGAAATTATGAATGCATGGTTCCTGGAATATAGTATGGGCTCCAAAGTTGGTGGCTGTTATTTATAGAGACCCTTGTCCTGGACCCTAAACTGTAGAGGTATAATTCAATATTAATTGATCCTGGTCAAAGGGCCTTTCTGCTTGCCAAACTGAACATCTCCAGCCCCAAAGGGGGCTTTCATAATTTTTCAGTGTCTCCCTATTGAGAAAGAAAAGAACTCACTACACTTTTCCATGACTCCACAGCTGAAAATTATGCAAGTTGGCACCCTGTGGTCTCATGGCCACTACCAGCGAATAGCAGTCGAGGAAAGGACAAGAGTCTATGATGCAGGGTGGTAGGCATTGGACACTCACTCTTTTTCCTGTCTTCACTAGTTGAGAAATGCTGAGGATGAGGCCACACTGCAAATCACCCTGGATGCCATGAATGAGGATTTTGAAAAGCTATCTGAGATCAACTGGATGAATTCAGTCCTTTTTCCGGAGGTATGTGACCTGAGGATTGGGAAATAAATGGGAAGAGGTATTATTCCTTGGTGCACTGCCTTCCAGTGTGGACCAAGACAATGACTGATGCAGCAGAGAAAATCTAGTAGTAGCTTTTGGCTTGAGCTTAATGACTCTCATCTTCCCATCCCCTCATCATAAGTAGACAGGACAAGACAGAAAGCACATTGAAAAATCATATGGCCATGGGAAAGTAACCAGAAAGGACTATTCTGTGGAAGGAGATGATTAGGAAAGAATAAGCAAGTTTGCTTTTTTTCTGTGCTGTTCTCGTCACAATTCCCCTTTCCTGCTCAGTACATGCTGCCAGGACTGAATTTATCTGGTACATACCATTTTGATGATACCAGTTGTTTACAGCCAACCTCTGTTCTAAATGTTTAGCTCCCAGATCTTACTGGTAGTTAACGTGTCCAATTATCACCTGTCCCTCCCCATCTGGAAGGATAGTAGGCTTTCCAGTGCCTGCCCCTAGAAGGTGAGTGGCTTAAAAGCAAATCAAGCATGCCACTAGTGGCTACAATATAGTTGTAAGGACATTGTCATTTTTGGACAACTCTGAGTACTTTCCTGAGATTGAAAAATAGTCCCATTTAATAAATGACCCCAAAATGTCCACCGATTACTAGGTAAATTATTCTCTTTATGGTCTGACATAGTTTTTCTTTAAGTCTCTTCAACATACAAGGGCTCATTTCAAACTGTATGAATCCCTGGTTCCCCTACTCATTATACCTGTTTCTGGCTTCATACACCAATTATATGTATCTTGTAAGCAAGCCACACATATGCATGTTTGGACTTGTGCAGCAATCAGATTATTGTTTAAGAGAAAAAGCCACATACAACTTTAGGTTAAAGGATTTAATAACTTTCTCATATATCTTTGCTGATGACTTTGCTGCTTTGAGAGGGGAAAACATGTTGTTATGCAGAAAAGGAAGTCAACTATTGTAGCATCTTATTTCTCTTATTACTCAGTGCAGCTATATCTTACTAAGCTCCCGAACTAAGCAACTGGACTGGACACTGAGAGTAATTAGAAAAACTGTCCATGGTCTAAAGCAGGGGTGGGGAAGGTCTGGCCCATGGGCTGTATAAGGCCTGAGAAATCATTTGGTCTTGCCCTGCCAAGGCATTAGGAATGAATTAATTAAATGTTTGACCAAATATAGCAGGCCAGTTTTTAAGTTGATAATTTTGTATGGCCTGCAAAGAATGTCATAAATACCCAAATGGCCCTTAGCAGAAAATAGGTTCCCTACTCTGGTCTAAGGTCTCAGTATGTGAGTTGGTGTGGCTTAGGGCATAATCTCTTTTCTGGATTTCAAAATTACCATAAAGATGAAGAAGCAAGACTCTAAAGAAGGGCAGAGTGATTTGAAAGAAAGCCAGGAAGATTTTTCTCATTCATGTGACAATAATCTTGCTCACCTTAAAACCACAGAAGATTCAGATCCATTTTGGTGGAAAAAGCAGGATGACAGCCAATTATTCATTGGGCTTTCCAAGGCTTTGGCTGAGGGGAAAGGTCTTGTGCCCTTCCTTTAGGTTACTTCTCAAAGACAATTCTGAAGGTCCTGTACACAGCTTAGAGGAGAGAAGGTAAGTAGGAGTCAGAGCAGGAAGAGGATGAGGTCAGGTATATACTTTTATTTTAATGTAAGGATCAAAGGCATACATAACATTGAAGAGAAGAAAATCCCCAAGTTTCTTGGATTGTGTTTGGCTGGACTTTCTGGCAACAAGATTAACCTTGGGATATGTTTTACTAAGACCAATAGTAAAACAAACACACGTTAGCAGGAGTGAGAGGACTGGGAAGCTAAGCTGGAATTAGAGTCTGAATAATCTCTATAGCAAATAACCCACACTCATAATTAACAGCTATGTGTAGAGAACCTTCTTTGCATTCCAGACATGGAAGTAGGTGGCCTACGAGGCAGGTACTTCCTTATAGCAAGGTATTTACCCAAGGGAATTAGTTGGGGCTTACCAAACTATACGTCTGAAGGAAGGAGTGAGTTTTTCTAATTCATGAAAAGATGCCACATGGGTCAGCAGTTGCCCTAGCAATCTCACCCTACTAATTGTTAGATGCATGACTTCAGGTGACATATTTTACCTCTTTGAGCCTCTGCTTCCTCATTTCTACAATAAGGGTAATAGTAGTTACTTTATGAGGTTGTTTTGTGGCTTATATGAGGGCATTTATTAAAGTATTTAGCAAGGCACCTGGCAGAGAATATGATCTTGATAAAGAAAAGTTGCCTTCCTAGGGCATAGGACTAGAAGTATCTACCACACCTGGATAGTTAGCAGATCTGCCTGCTTTCTGCCACCATCCTTGTTCATAATCTTGCCAGGCCTCCAGGAATTATTTCTGAATGTTAGGTAACTAACATTTTGACCTTCATCTTGCTGTGGTTTCCCAGGAAAAATCTTCAGACACTGACAGTAGAAACCTCGGATTGAAAGTTAAGTTCCCCAAATCGAGGAAAAAGAAGCTAGAAGAGGAAGACAAGCCTAAATCAGGCCAAGGAGTCCAGGGTTTTATTGGTAAGTCTCCCTCACAAGGATAGGGGCTACGAAGACCTCCACAGCAGCCCTTGTACCTCCCAGGGAGCTGAATATCCAATTAGAAATGTTCACAGTTATGGTGATGGAGGAGGCTGGCTGAGAGCCAACCTTAGGCAACAGTAAGTGATATCTTGGGAAAGGTGTGAGCTAGAAAGTGATATGGACACTGGCAGGGGAAGAACCTGAGAAGGAACCTTGCATTGTGATCTCTGTGATGTAGAGAGCTGAAGAGAAAAAATGGTAGGAGGCAGTTACTTTTCTGCTTGCCCCATTCCTGTTCTGCGTTGATAAGTATGGCAAAATAACCATACTTAGATCTCTCTCCTAGTCAGCTACAACTACAAGATTTTAGTCCTGTTCCGGAAAATAGTATTATTTGAAATGGGTCGGGGGTATCAGTGCTGGGCATCTACAGGGTCAGGAACAGGTTTCATGACATATCTAAATATTTTTATTCACTATCTATTATAGTAAGTCCCTGTAAATACAAAATTTCTATGTTGCGTTATTTGAATTTCAGTTCTATCCCATCTTCAAAATTGAACTTATACATTATTGATATGTCAGTGAGGCTAAAAAGAAGGTTCTCTTAAAGTTGTCAGTTACACTAATTCTGATGTCAATGTTCTCTCCTAAATTTTGGGCCTAGACAACCTGGAAGCTTGAGAGATATAGCAATAGTGGACATAGGGGAAAAGGGACGGAGGGTATCAGTTTGTTTCGTTTTTAGGAAATGATAGTTTGCACAAATGCCAAGAGAAAATCTCCCGGACCAAGCTGTGTTTTTTCAAGTTTGGTCCAAGGTGTTTGATTTCCTAAGAATCTGCCTGTTGGGAGATAATGGTATTTAAGAGTCTTTCTGAAGTTCCATGGACTTTTCACGTTCTGAGAATTCATCCCACTTGTGTTTGGCTTACATAGTGTCAGCTGGGTTTTTTGTTGGTTTGTTTTTTTTGTTTTATTGATGTTTCAGAGATGGTGGGTACAATAGAAATAAACCAGTCTATCTTCTTTGCTCTCTTTGTGATCCACACATTTGCACATCTGGCAATGGGCTAACCTCATTATTTCTATATTTGTTTGTTTCTGAAGGAAATTTATGGCATCGCAGAAATCGTGAAGATGAAGCAAAAAATGATGAACCCCCAACATCATCAAGATATCAACTGTAGCCTTTGAAAGCTGGAAAGAGAACTTACAACGTTTAGAATTTTACTAAAAAAAAACTCTCAAAACCTCAATATAGGCTAGACTAAATTATTTTAGAACAAACATGAGCACCACCAAGAAAGATCCTCCAATTCCTTATACTAATACACTTTTCCTGGACTCAATCAGGTCTCCTTAGAGGTTTACATCATTTCATTGGCCAAAGATTCCTATTCTGAGTTGTCTTATTCAGTTCTCCTTCTCTTTGTGCACATTGAGCAACTACAGTATTTAATTGGGATAAGTTCTTTATGAATGGCCTGGGATCTACAAAGAATTCAAGGTAGTTCACCTCTTCAGGGAGTTTGTGAATGGTTTTCTCTGACTATCAGAGAAACTGTTGATGCTGGGAATAAATGAAAGAAATACTCTCAGGGAGATGAGGAGAGGGGTCAGGGTAGCCAGGCTTGGCTGTGTTTCTTCCCCAGTCCTCCCTGTTGCAACTTGAGGAGGTCTCTTCTAGTTGGTTTATTAAGATGACAATGAGGTCCTGGGAGCGTGTCCATTTGCCTATTACAATGATCATGTGAAATCTTTCCTTGTAAATGTAGTGACTGCTCTCTGCATTTTTTTTTCCATGTGTGCATGTATGTCTTTGCACATGTACAGGTGGTGCTCTGGCGGCTGTGTGGGCCCATTGTTTGGAATTCACCCCTATGGCAACCATATAGGCTCTCTTCATACTGCCTTGATCCTAGCCTGCTTGCTTCCATGGAGTGTTTGCCTGCATTCTTGCTGGATTTTTTAACTCAATGTTTTGCCGCTGTACTGCAGTATAGATTATGTATAGAGACATATAGATGTATATATTATATATTATATATATATTTTAAGAGCTGCGAATACAACTCGACCTCTAAGTGACCATATAATTTATTGTGCTAACCTAGGAATCCCTCCCCACCCTAATCCCATCACCCACCCCCATTACCCTACACAAACGCACACGTACACACACACACATACCTCTACCAACTGCCCGACTTCTTGGTGGAACTTCCAATCTTTTGGTGCATTTTCAGCGTCTTTGAAGTGGCTGGGCCATACTTATAGCCCAGCTGATTCTGACGCTTCTTTAAAATTCTGAGCCAGGCCAGGAACAGGAGAACAAAACACCAATGCCCTAGAGAAGGGGGCTAAGCTGGCATGCTGCCTTTTTTCTCCGTTTGTCCTGGACTCTACATCAGCAACTGCCCCAACCCGTTCTCTCCCATTCCCCAGTAAAAAGACCTTTTTGGAGCAACCAGGTCTTGAGCTCTGTGACTTAGATGCCTGATTTAGGGACCGCCTGACAATCCAGTAAGAGCCTAGGCCCTTCCTCACAAGCTCCATCTGGGCCTACATCTGCTGGACAAGCTGTCGGGTGAGTCCCCAAATCACCTTTGAATTTCCCATCTTGCTCAAGAGGGGCATTCAGAGTAACCAAAAAGAACATGGGCCTGGGAAAATGGAGGCTAATACCCTCTGCTTTTCCAATGGTTCTTCCAAATTTCTTATGGAAACAAAATGTGCCAAGATTGCTCCCAATCCCAATTTGCATTTTTTTCAATGCCCACTCCCAGTCAGACAAACCTAATCAAACTCCAGTGTCCAGAGAAGTTCTCTCTTTTTGGCCTTGTTTCCCCCTCCCCACCCTCAACTCACACCTTTAAGTAAGTGTCCCTTCCCACTGATCAAAAGAAAGCCAGAAAACTGGCCTCTCCCTACTTCTCAAACAAACTTAGTGTGCTCAATCACCTGACTCCATCCAGGCTGGTTCATCGAGGTGCACAATCCAGACTCCAACCACTGGTTCTCAGCTCTGGAATTCCACCAGCCTAGCCCACTTAAACCAGCCACCTGTGTTTTACCTCTACAGGGGTGAGGAGAAAAATACTAACAAGGGGATAGCCCCCCAATGTCTGATTGCTGTGCCAAACAAATTAAGAAGTTCTAGCTCTACAACTTTAGAACGTTAATGAAAAAGATAAAACATGGAAAACTTATTTAAGCGTCAGCATATGTTAACTTACTGTACATATTTCAGTGGGGGTATGTGCTGTTGCTGTATCTTTGGCTTTCTCTGCTTCATTCTTTCTTCCCAGGAAGAAGTATTAGATCAAATCAGACAAGATTGAGCGTGTTCAGGGTGGTATGGCCGTAGACATGTATTAAATGAAATCAGGAAGGTCACCATTGCAGCCTGACTTGGCTTTTCTATGGCTGCACATATTAACACCTGCACACTTACTCCCAGAGTTGGGAACCAAGTTGCATTTTTCTCAGAAGGACCTTTTCCAAAATGGGAATTTTCCAAATGAGCAAATTTAAGGAAGAAGAAGAAGAAGAAGAAGTCCTAGAAGAGGGTAGCCTTATCTTGGCAGTGCCTAATCATGGCTCTGTCTTATAATTCTTTTTATCACTGATAATAGTAAACTATAAGAAGACTCCATCTCTTGTTCTTACTTTGCTGACTTATAATATGTCTTTGTACACTGTAGTGCTATTGTTGCTTTGTTGTACCATCTGGGTTCCCTTTCACCCACTCTGAGCCAGAATGATATTGAACAAAACCACTTGGATTTGAGGCTCGATTCAATTCATGGAGAATAACTGATAGGTGATTAGGCCCAGGAGCAGGTGTAGTTTGCTAAATTCCTTGGTTATCTCCTAAATTGCTTAGTTACCAGTTGCTTCCCCAAAAGGAAGACAGCTTGCTGAGCACCTGTTCTTGCATGTACTAGCTTGCAAACAAAGCAAGGAATGGTAATCTCTTTCTCCAGGGAGCTTGCTTAGCCTCTGGATGCCTAAGTTCCTTTCAGGACTTCAGTATTAACTACTTTCAGTAATATAATTGCTCGAGTGGTGGGACCAGACACCAAGTACCCATCTTAATTATGTTCAGAGATGCCATTAAGAGCCAGTGTTCTGGGGTTTGCTTGCATCTTTGGTAGCACTTTCTGAGGGATTGAGTGGGCAATTCTTGGATAGAACAGTGGGGAAGGAGAACACCAAGAGTCTTGGACTGCCACCAATTGCTTCTGGTGTCAATACTACAGGTCAGCCCTCTCTCCAGAAAGGGCCTGTACTGTGTCCAAAAGGGCAGGAGAAGAATAAGAAAGAGATTTTCAATTTAATAACTTACGTTAAAGATTGATTAGAAGCCAGTTGGGGTCAACACAATCTTCCCTCAGGACACAAGTGGAATAGTTTTAGTTTCGTAAAAGACAGAAATGAATACCAAAGCAAACAAACCCATTAACATCATTCCATCCTGTAAAGGACCTCAACTGGCAATATGGCTTGTGGAATTGTATCTGTATCTTTGTCTGCTAATCTGTAATCCATGCTGTTCTGTTCCATTATTTTTCTTTTTTTTCCAAAGGCCCTTGCAAATCAGCAGGACCAGGGGCTGGATGGGGAGGAGACGGGTAGTTGTGGGGTAACAGGTAAAAGCAGAAAGAAAAGGTCCATAAAGTGAGCCTGTTCCTCCTCACCCAAATAATGGAACACCAGTTTATAGTTAATAGTTTTGCTTCTTAAAATATTTTAATAAATGGATAAACATAATCATACCAGTGGCTCATCATTTAATTCAGGATGGGGGGAGATGAATGGCAGTGGTAATGGTGGATGAGCTTGGGTGGTATCCAACCTCTAAACAAGCCACATGCATGTAAGGATGGCAGGTCAGGAAGGACAGTAGCAACACAAGCCAAGGATCTCCATCAGGGTGATCATAACATTAAAAGGGATGCCACAAAAAGTTCTAAAACAGCTGCAACTTGGGACAATTCTGTGGGAAAATACCTGCCACTGTAATTGTTTTAAAAGCCAATTCTCTGCAAGACCCAGATTTCAATGAAATGAACTGTAGAGGGAAAGTGACATACAGAAATACAGTCCTGACTGCTAAATAGATGCATAAATGCAAAATGCACACTAAAGAACTTTTGGCATTACAATCTGCCCACCTCACACATACATTACATACTCCTCACCCCTCCAGAAGGGTTTGAGGTTGGAAAGAGTAGTCTGATCAGATGCAAAATTGGTGAGGCCTGGGATCAAAGTTGGTTCAATTGCTGCCCCACTAACAGAGACCCTTGTCACATTTAATAGGTGGGCAAACTAGGCTGTACTAGACCAGAATTCCGCAAAATGCTACACCTGGGTAAGAAGTTGGATCTTCTAAATCCTTGACTTACCAATACCAAAACTATCTCTTACTTAGAGATGAAACAGATGTGATCTTCAGGACCATATTTCAGTCTACCCCCATAAAACTATATTCTTAGTCTTTCTGATGAAAAGAGCCCTGTTTCTGAGGAGCTATCACCATGTTAAGAAATTTATAATACATCCTGTAGGCTAGGGGAGTACCATCTGAATTGAATTTAAGTCTGCTTTTTAAATCATGGTATAATAAAATTGCCTTTTTTTCTTTTGGTGTAAATGTCAACAAATTTTAACACATGTAGATATTCTAGTAACCACCACCACTATCCAGGATACAGAATAATTTTCACTGCCCCATAAATCTCCTTCACATCATCCCTTTATAGCCACATCTTAACTCTACCTCTAACACTGACCTATTTTCCATCATAATAGTTTTTTTTCTTTCAAGAATGTCATAGATTTAAAAGGGAACCTACTGTATGGGAAAGCATATTTGCCCATAATCCCATCTAATAAGGGTTTAATTTCCAAAATATACAAATAATTCATACAACTCAACACCATGAAGACCAACAATCCAATCAAAAAATGGGCAAAGGACCTGAATAGACACTTCTCCAAAAAGGACATACAGATGGCCAAGAAACATATAAAAACATGCTCAACATCATTAATCATCAGAGAAATGCAAATTAAAACCACAAGTGAGATATCACCACATTCTTGTCAAAATGCCTATCTTATCTAATAATAGACAAATATGGTAATTAACCATACCTCCAACACCCTTCCCATTGGTCAATCAGGGAGATATGCAAATTAACTGCCAACCAAGATGGCAGCCGGCAGCCAGGCAGCTGA
>NW_006283154.1:564170-577488 GCF_000327345.1 Myotis davidii
AGGGGGGACCAGCCCTGCAGGGAAGGGCAGTCAGGGGCAACTGGGCTGGCAAGGGAGGGCAGTTAGGGGCGACCAGGCCTGCAGGGGAGGGCAGTTGGGTGTGACCAGGCCATCAGGGGAGGGCCAAGAGGGCAGTTGGACTTCCCTTGAGGGGTCCCAAATTGGAGAGGGTGCAGGCTGGGCTGAGGGACACCCCCCCTCCCCCCGCACGACTTTCGTGCACTAGGCCTCTAGTCATCAATAAATCAACAAACAATCCTAGTGCATTGTTGGTAGGAATGCAGACTGGTGCAGCCACTGTGGAAAACAGTATGGAGGTTCCTTTAAAAATTAAAAATGTAACTGCCATTTGACCCAGTGATCCCACTTCTAGGAATACTAGTATATCCTAAGAAACTCAAAACACCAATCAGAAAGAATATATGCACCCCTATGTTCATAGCAGCATTATTTACAATAAAGATCCGAAAATTGTCCCAAGTGCCCATCAGTAGATGAGTGGATAAAAAAGCATTAGTACATTTACACAATGGAATGATATGCAGCTTTAAAAATGAAGGATCTCTTGCCCTTCGAGACAGCATGGAGAGAACTGGAGATGACTATGCTAAGCAAAATAAGCCAGTCAGAGAAAGACATGTATCATATGATATCACTTAATGTAGAATCTAATGAACAAAACAAACTAATGTACAAAATAGATCCAGAGACATGGAAGCATGGAACTGACTGACAAATCTTGAAGAGAAGGGGAAGGGGGAAATGAGAAGAGAGTAATCAAAGAACTTATATGCATATATACATAACCTATGGACACAGACTGGGGTGAGGGTTGAGTGGAAGGGGTCAAAAAGGGAGAAAATGAGAAACATCTGTAATACTGTCAAAAATAAAAAAAAAGAATGTCATAGAATATGTAACATTTTGAGACTAGCTCCTTTAACTCAGCCTTTCAGATTTTTTCAAGTTGTCCTGTGAATCAATAATATGTTCCTTTGTATTGTTGAACAGTATTCTAGCCTATGGATCCACCATTCATTTATTCATTCATCCATTGAAGAAATTTTATGAATATAACTGCTATAAACATTCATATACAGATTATTGTATTTACTTTTCTAGGATAATTACTGAGGAGTGGGATTGTTGGGTTATGTGATAAATGCAAGTTTAACTTGGTAAGAAACTTCCAAACTGTTTTCCAGAGTGGCTGTACCATTTCACATTCAAAGTAGCAATAAATGAGAGTTCCACATGCTCTACATCATCAGCTCTTAGAATCCATTAATTTTTTAAATATATTTTTTATTGATTTCAGAGAGAAAGGGAGCGGGAGAAAGAGATGGAAACATCAATGATAAGAATCAGTGATCGGCTGCCTTCTGCACGCCCCCTATTGGGGATCAAGCCTGCAACCCAGGCATGTGCCCTTGACCGGAATTGAACCCAGGACCCTTTAGTCCTCAGGACGACACTCTATCCACTGAGCCAAACCAGCTAGGGCCAATAATTTTTTTTATTTTAGCCATTCTAATAGGTGTTTAATGGCATCTCATCACGGAAATTCCCTCTAACAGCAAATAATGTTCAACATTCATTTATGTGCTTATTTGTCATACTTAAATCCTCTTTGGTGAAGTATCTGTTCAAATTCTTTTCCCTTTTTTGTAATTGTGTTTTTCATTTACTTGTTGAGTTTTCAGAATACTTTATGTACCCTAGATCCAAGTTCTTTGGCAGATACGTAGTTTACAAATATCTTCTGAAAGTCTGTAGTTTATCTTTTCATTCTCTTTCTATCTTTCAGAGGAAACGTTTTACACTTTTGTAAAGAACAAGTCATCTTTTTTAATTTTACTTTATGGAATGTGCTTTTTGTGCCATATCTAAGAGCTCTTCCTCTAACTCAATTATTTTCAACCATGGGTGAGTTTGCCCCCTGGGAATACTGAGCATGGGTCAAGGGGGTCCCTCAGCCTGGCCTGCACCCTCTCACAATCTGGGACTGCTGGCTCCTAACCACTCGCCTGCCTGCCTGAACACCCCAAACCACTCGCCTGCCTGCCTGATCCCCCTAACTGCTTGCCTGCCTGCCTGCATGATCACCCTTAACCACTCACCTGCCTGCCTGATCTCCCCTAACCACTCGCCTGCCTGCCTGATAGCCCCTAACCACTCACCTACCTGCCTGATCACCCCTAACCTCTTCTGCCTGCCTAATAACCCCTAACCACTCACCTGCCTGCCTGATCACCTCTAACCACTCTCCTGCCTGCCTGATTGCCCCTAACCACCTCTGCCTTGGCCCTTGCCACTGCAGCTTTGTCTGGAAGGACGTCCAGAATGATGGACAGAAGGATGTTTGGCTGTTTGGTCTAATTAGCATATTATGCTTTTATTATTATAGATTTTAAATCTGACTCAATTTGAAATAATTTTTGAAAAACAAATGAGGTTTATTTTATTTTATTTTTAATCTTCACTCGAGGCTATTTTTTCCATTGATCTTTTAGAGAAAGTGGAAGAGAGAGGGAAAGACAGAGAGAAACGTCATTGTGAGAGAAACACATCGATTTGTTGCCTCCTGCATGTGTCCTGACCATGGCCCAGACCAGGGAGGAGCCTGCAACCAAGGTACATGCCCTTGACTGGAATCAAACCCCCTTTGGTCTGCAGGTCGAAGCTCTACCTACTGAGCCAAACCGTCTAGGGCATAAGTGAGGTTTAAATGAAGGTTCATTTTTTGGCATACAGATTGCTCCAACACCATGTATTAAAAAGGCTGCTTCTGTAAGACTCCTAGAAGGAAATATAGGCAGCAAAATATCAGACATCCCACCTAGCAGAATTTTCACCAATACATCACCTAGGGCAATAGAAAGAAACAAAGGAAAAAATGAACAAATGGAACTACATCAAAATAATAAGCTTCCGCACAGCAAAGGAAACCAGCATCACAGCAAAAGAAAACAGAATCAAAATGAAAATGGAACCCACTGTATGGAAGAACATATTTGCCAATGATACATCTTATAAGGAGTTAACTTCTAAAATATATAATAAAGTACTCATACAACTCAACAAAAGGAAGCCCAACAATTCAATTTTAAAAAAATGGGCAGAGGACATACAAATGGCCCCCTGAATTAGGCTGTTTGGAAGGTTGGCCTTTGTACTGAGACATATGAAATAATGCTCAATGTTACTAATCATCAGAGAAATGCAAATTAAAATGACGATGAGATATCACCTCATACCTACCAGAACGGCTACCATCAATAATTCAACAAACAACAAGTGCTAGTATGTGGGGTGTGGCTACAGTGGTTTGGACAGGTTCACGCCTTAGACTGAGTAGAGGGCACAGTCCTCTCATTGTCACGTGCAAGCCCCAGCTTGGAGGGCGGAGCCCTCCCAGCACAATTATAGCCAACAGCTATAGTTGTAAGCTTGAACCTATGGTCTGAACATGTGGCCCCACGTGCCTGAGTGATGTGGGCTTGATAGAGTTCAGGTACATGTAGTTGAGTAGCATTGAAACCCACGAGAATGTTGTAAACAACTTGATTATGCCCTTACTTTGCCCCGTGGCATCTCCTATAAAATAAAGACACGGCTTCCCAGTGGCAGCTCCTATAAAATAAAGACACGGCTTGTGGGCATTGGCGCTGTCTCTCCATCAGAGGAGTAGCATCCCACCGAGACCCAGCTTTCATTCTCTTGTCTGTCTTTTCTAAGCCTTTCGGCTGACCCCACTTGGGTCACTGAACCAGGCTGAGCTGGCATGGCACGTAAGGCGCCCTGGGGCTGAGTATGCCATGGCCATGCCGGCTCACCACATATGGCGCCTGAATGGGGACTGAGTTCTGGGACCAGGAACTGAGTTATGAGGAACAGGGCCTGAGTTTGGGGAGACTACAATTGTTATGTGAAAGGAGACTCCAAGGCATGCACGCGGAGAAAGGAAGGTAGGGAGCTGAGGTGTGGTAATAGCTCGGTCTAAAACTTGGGAAAGTCAGGATCCTAGGAAGGGATTCCTAAAAACAATGCTTATTGAAGCATTTTTATAAAATTAAAAACAGATCTGTAAAGCATAATTGTCATTTAAAGAAAATAAGCAGAAAATAAGTGGTAGACGTTAGAAAATAGGCGGAAAGAAATAAGCAATAGAAAGTAAGTGCTAGACGTTAGAAAATAAGCGGTAGGAAATAAGTGGTAGAAATAAGCAGTAGAAACAGAAATAAGCCGTAGAAAATAAGAAGTAAATAGGAGATACAAAATAAGGTAGAAATCTCCTAGGTTCTGTTTAAGCCAGCAGTTCTCAACCTGTGTAGGTCGCGACCCCTTTGACAGTAGAATGACCCTTTTACAGCGGTCGCCTAAGACCATCCTGCATATCAGATACTTACATTATGATTCATAACAGTAGCAACATGACAGTTATGAAGCAGCAACGAAAATAATTTTATGGTTGGGTCACAACATGAGGAACTGTATTTAAAGGGCCAGAAGGTTGAGAACCACTGGTTTAAGCCACTGTAAAGCAACAAATGGCTGTGGTTGATGTTTGAGGAAGTAACTTTTATTTCTGACCTAGATTGTAAGCTCTTGCAGCAGTTGCATTGTTTCTGGGCTTTGGTTTATTTCTTTCTTGTGCGACCTGATAGCTCCCTGGGACTTTGGGTCTGTGTGAGATGCCAGACTCAGAGTTGGAGGTCTCCAGCCCTGCAGGCCCCAGGGGTGCTCTCTTACTCCATGCAGCAGCGGCTGAAGGGACCAAATTTCCACCTGTGTGGACGAGGCTGATTTCACTGGGACTGGTGCCGACTCAGAACCAAGGCCAACCTTCCAAACAGCCTAATCCAGGGGGCCAGTTTTGCATCAACAACATCTTTGCATCACTGGCATCTTACTACGTAAGTGGCCGAGGTATCAACATGGAGTCAGCTGAAGAAGATGGCGACTGAGGCCAAGCATATGTTAGCAAAGCAAGTGGAAGCTATGCTAGTGTTGGTGAACTGTCAGTTTTCTGTAAAATCTTGCGGAGCTAAATCTAAGGACTCTGAGTAAGAAATCCTGAAAACGTTAACATGTTTGTAGTTTTGTTTTTGCATTGGTATTGCTTTGTTAATAGCCAGAAGTCTGTTTTGATGTTGCTGAATAATTTGTTTAGAGTTTTTTATAATGTAAATAGATGTGTTTAAAAACAAAAGAAAAGGGGGATACAGTGTTTTGGACAGGTTCAAGCCTTGGACTGAGGAGAGCACACAGTCCTCTCATTGCCACGTGCAAGTCCCATCTTGGAGGGCAGAGCCCTCCCAGCACGATTATAGCCAACAGCTATAGTTGTAAGCTTGAACCTATAGTCTGAACACGTGGCCCCATGTGTCTGAGTGATGTGGGCTTTAGATAGAGTTCAGGTACATGTAGCTGAGTAGCATTGAAACTCAAGAGAATGTTGTAAACAACTTGATTACACCCTTACTTTGCCCCGTGGCATCTGCTATAAAATAAAGACACAGCTTGTGGGCGTTGGCGCTGTCTCTCCATCAGAGGAGCAGCATCCCACTGAGACCCAGCTTTCATTCTCTTGTCTGTCTTTTCTAAGCCTTCCAGCCACTTGGGTCACTGAACCAGGCTGAGCTGGCATGGCACGTAAGGCGTCCTGTGGCTGAGTATGCCATGGCCGTGCCAGCTCGCCACACTGGCAAGGATGTGGAGAAAAGTTAACCCTACTACACTGCTGGTGGGAATGCAGACTGGTATAGCTACTATGGAAAACAGTATGGAGTTTCCTCAAAAAAAAAAAAATGGAACTGCCCTTTGACCCAACGATCACAATTCTGAGAATATAGCCTAAGAATCCTGAAACACCAATCAGAAAGAATATATGCATCCATATTTCATAGCAGTGTTTTTTATAAAAGTTAAGATCTCAAAACAGCCCAAGTGCCCATCAGTAGATGAGTGGATACAAAACGCTGTGGTACATCTACACAATGGGATACTATGTGGCTATCTGAATTTCCTTGTGCATTACCAGGATATAGAAATGTGCTTGATTTTTTTGTGTGTTGACCTTGTGTTCTGTGACCTTGCTGAACAAAAATATTAGTTCTAGGAGGGTTTTTTGTGTATTCTTTGAGATTTTCTACACATATAATTATGCCATCTCCAAAAAAAGGTCAATTTCATTTCCTCCTTTGCAATCTGTATTCTATTTCTTTTTCTTGTCTAATTGCAACTTCTAGTATAATGTTAATAGGACTGATGAGAGTAGACAGCCTTGCGTTGTTCCTAATCTTATGGGAAAGTATTCAGTCTTTCACCATTAAATATGATGTTACATGAAAATTTTTGGTGACAGCCTTTATCAGGTTGAGGAAGTCTCTATTTTTAGTTTGTTGATCATTTTTGTCATGGATGAATGCTGAATTTTGTCAAGTGGTTTTACTGAATCAATTAATAAGTGATATTTCTTCTTTAAACTGTAAATATGGTTGGTATCTTAGACATTTTGAATATGACATTATGAAATTGCTTACATAAATTGTATAGAAAACATTTACATTTTTACTTTAGCGATCAATCTGATTTTCAGGCCACAGATTCTCACCAGCTTTCTGTGGGCTGAAGGCTCAATGTCAGTTCAGTTTTTAAAGCCTTTGCAGTATTTGTTAGGTCTATCTGGTGTGTGTGTGTGTGTGTGTGTGTGTGACTAAGCGGTTAGTCTGGAACCAGATGTGCTATGTAATTTCCAGGACCTCTAAATAATAAATCTTAACTCTTTCAAAATTTCCTATTGGTTATTGCTGAGAGTGTCTCTCGATCATAATAAGAAACACAAAGGTCAGTCCAGCCACAACATTGGTTATTGATAGGCTGAGACTGGTACAAAACACATGATTAGAATATTTAATATGGTTAAGATGGCAATGATCTCCAAATTGATCTATAAATTCAATGCAATCTCTTTCAAAATCCTAGCTTTCTTTTCAGAAATTGACAAGCTGATGCTAAAAAAAAAAAAAAAAAATTAACATAGAAATGTGAGGGACCCAGAATAACCAAAACAATCTTGAAAAGGAGGAAGTTGGAGAACGTACATTTCCTGATTTCAAAATTGAGTACAAAGCTACAGTAATCAAAGTGGTGTGTTACAGGCATAAGGATAAGTATATGGGTAAATGGGATACAATTGAAAGTCCAGAAATGAGCTCTCAAATTTACAGTCAATTAATTTTCAATAAGGGCACTAAGATCTTTTTCAACAAATGGTGGTGGGGCAACTGGATATCTATCTACATACAAGAAATTGAAGTTGGACCACTATGTCACACCATATATAAAAATTAATTCAAAATAGATTTAAGGCCAAAATGTAAGAGCTAAACGTATAAAACTACTAGACAAAAAAAAATGGGAGTAAATCTTCATGACCTTGGATTAGAACTGTTCTGATTAGACCAATCAGAACAGTTGCCAGCTCTAGTGGTCTTCTGCTGTGACAGACATTTCTTGTTTCAGTGGCTAGATTGTGGGGCAGACCCAGAGGTCCTAGAGGCAGTGTTTCTCTATCAACTGGAACAGGATGTTCAAATCCTCTGTGAACAAATGAGATAGCTGTTCCAGTACACATCACCCCAAAGACTAGATATAGATAGATATAGATAGATAGATAGATAGATAGATAGATAGATAGATAGATAGATAAATAGAGATAGATCGATCTCACCTGAGGATATGTATTGATTTTTAGAGAGAAACATTGATTCATTGCTTCCCATTGCACCCTGACTGGGGATCAAATCCATAACCAAGGTACATGCCCCAATCAGGAATCAACCCACAACCTTTTGTTATATGGGACAACGTTCCAACCGACCGAGCCACCTGGCCAGAACAGAAATTTCTCCTCTTGACAGAAGATAAAGGCCATAAGATTTCAGCATGTCACTCCAAGCAGTTTTTTTTAATTTGATTTAAACTCTAGAAAACTGCCGAACTATGAAAATAGGGCTGTCTTTGGGTGAAACTCCTGATCCCTGCCTTTTCATCGTCTAGGAAGAAGGAAAGAAAACAAACAACATAAGATATGGACCAAAGGGTATTGGTCCAGATCTGAACACTGAGGCCTGTCTGTCAAGTAAAGTTCTCCTTCCTTAGACTGGGCACTACCACCCAACCCCAGCACCACTCCAATGATCCTCCTTCTACAGGAACATCCATCAATTCACACCTAAATCAACTCAATTCCTACACCCCTGAAGTGACAGACTCCAACAGAGGAAGAAATTGTATAAGCTAGACTCTGAGGCACAATCTTTACTAGACGGGGATGGGGGGGGATCCTTGGGCTATGCAATAGTATATAGAGAACAGACTGACAGCTGTCAGAGGGAAGGGGGTTGGGGACTGGGTAAGAAAGGTGAAGGGATTAAGCAAAGGAAATAAAGAAACTCATGGACACAGACAACAGTATGGTGTTTGCCAAATGGGGGGATGGGGAGAGGTAGAAAAGGGTAAATGGGGGATAAATGGTGATGGAAGGAGACTTGACTTGGTGTGGTAAACACACAATACAATATACAGATGATGTATTGTAGAATTGTATACCTGAAACCTATAGAATTTTATTAACCAATATTGCCCTAATAAATTCAATTCAATTTTTATTTTTTTTATATAAAAAAGGGGAGGTGAGCCATTTTAGCAACAAATATTAATTTTTTATTATATTTCTAAATAAATACTACAATACTTTTTTCTCTTACATAAAAAAACTTAAACACTTAAACATTTATAACATTCAGTTTTGGAAAAGACAAACAGGGTAAAAATGAAGAAAAGTGATCAAAAAAATTTTTCAAAGACAGAATAAATATAGCCTGGTTTATATGCTGCCAGAGTTCTAGGCCCTCATTTCAGAATTAGCGGGAGTAAAAAATTTCCTCCAGCTTCAACTTGTCCAAGGGGGGGATTTTGGTGACTTCATAAAAGTTCCTGCAAAAGGAAGAGACATCTGCTCAGTATAAAATAGCCAAAGCAAGCAGGCTTCATGGAATAAGTGGGAGATAGGGCCCTTGGTCCCCCATCTTGCTTTAACCCAGGAGCAGAAAGTAAGGTAAAAAGTACCTCAATCTTTCTTTTTCCTGAGGCAAGGATAGTCTGGGCCTCCCCATGACTGAGCACAAACCCAACTTCATCTGGAGCTTGGTACTTACGGGTGAGAATACTTGAAACACACAGTCTTGAGCCTATCATTGCAAGGATACAAAGTCAGCAGCGTGTTAAGTTTTTTGACCAAGAGGTAAAGATCAGAGATCACGAAGTCAAAGTGATAATTCAGGAAATAAGTCTGAAAGAAGCAACATAAACAGTGACTTTTATGACAGGAAGCAGACCCTTCCTCTGTGTCTACTATCCCAAATCCAAACTTCCTATCCATGGTATAGAAAGGGAAGAGAGTGAAAGACTCATACGTCATAGACACTGACCAATTATTACAGGAGAATAGGTCCCAGCCACAAACTAGTGGTATGGTTATATTCATATGTACCAGTTGGATATTAGCCCTGGCCATAGATATCCAGGTATGCTGAAATCCACTACCAAAAAAAATCCAAGGAACATGACTGACGTTGTAATTTACTCATTTTCAGATCAAGAGCCAATGGACAGGCAAACCTCAGAACAAACTTGAGGTCCCAACTCAACAGCCAACAGAAACTTATGGCTGTTCCTTGTCTCTGGATCTACCAGCTGTCATTCCATGCATTCATTTTCTCATTCAATTTGAAGGATGCCTACTATGTGGCAGAAGCAATATGGCAACATATTTAAGAGCAAATGCTCTGGAGGCAAACTACTGGGGTTCAAAATCTATTTTAACTAATAGTCTGGCCTTAAATTGGTTATTTAACCTCTTGGTACCTCATTTTACCAATGGGGATCATTATAGTAATTACATTGCATGATTAAATGAGTTAATATATATAAAGCACATGTAACAGTCTAGCATATAGTAAGTGCCTAAATAATGCTACCTAGGATTAATATTATTAGACAGGCATGCACAGAGAGAATTACAAAATGTGTGGAAAGTGCTATGATGGAAGTGAACATAGGGTGCTGGAGGCAAAGGGCAACAAGACCCATGAACTCTGGCTAGGAGAGTAACAGAAAGCTTCATAGAGGAGGGGACATCTATAATGTGCTGAAAGTCAAGTAGGAGTTCCACAGGTAGAGAAAGGAAGATTTATTCTATAATACAGTGATTTTCTAAAAATATCTTAAATTAGCCCGGCTGGCATGTCTCAGTGGTTGAGCCTCAACCTGTGAACTGGGGGGTCATGGTTCGATTCCCAGTTGGGGCACATGCCTGGGTTGAGGGCTTGATCCCCAGTGTGGGGCATGCTGGAGGCAGCTTATCAATGATTCTCTCTCTCATCATTGATGTTTCTACCTATCCCTTTCCCTTCCTCTCTGAAAGTAATAAAAATTTTTTTAAAAAAATAAAAGTATCTTAAATTATTTCCCCAAACCCCCTTTTAAAAAATATCTTACCTGGAAGCCCAAACATTTTACCTGGAATTGGAGGCAAAGGCTAAGAAGCCCACTAATTTGAATCCCCTTATCTTTATATGGCCCCGGAGACACTTCTACAGGAATCCCAGGGCTCTACTGAATACTGTTTGAAAACCACTGCCACAGGCAAAGGGCAGTCATTAGCATGCGGAAATATAAGTAACATTATATTTAGTGTGTTAAATAAGATTAGTGGCCCCATTGTCACTGTACCAGTTCAGGCCCAAAAGCTTCACCTTGACTATTACAAAAGCTGACTTGCCAGTGTTGCCACTCTTACACTATCACCTGGTATACCTTCTATACTGCTCTACCAGTACTATTTCCAAAACACAAACAGGAACACCCCTGCCTCAAAAACTTCCAGTACCTTAGTATAGAATGGATCTCTCAACATGGTATCAAAGGTCTTTTATAATCTGAACACATCCTAACATTCTGGTCTCATCTCTTACCATTCCCTATTCATAAAGCCTTTGCTCTATCCACAGGAAATGTATTATTCTGCCCCCTATACATTACACCCTTTAATTGTTGCCTTCACGTCTTTTCAATTATTGTCACTCTACCTAGAATGTCTCCTCTCAAGGGTTCCTTTCAAGAGTCAATTCAAAAGTCACCTTCTTTGTGAAACCTTTCTTACCTATAGAAGCAGGATATATAGCATAGAGGATTGTGGAATCCAGACTACCAGGATTCAGATCAGGGTTGACATTTAGCTGATACTCACCGATACAAGCATGCCATGTGTTTAAACACTGAAATATTTCTATACTGGTTGGCAAGAAATTTGTTGCCCTGAGCCACTCAATTGCCCCTCTCAAGTACCTACCAGATTTACCAAGGATCCATGGGTCAGAGCCTGGCTTGGAATGGGGCCTCCAGGACCATGGCTCGAGCTATGGCCACACCCATTCTGAGTATGCAGTACTGGTTGTACACCACTCCTAGTTCTGCCTCTCCCTAGCAAAACATGGGAATGTATTTCTTATCTATAAAATAGGGATACTACTGATCTTGTGGGGTTATTGTAAAGATTAAATGAGTTCATACAAAGTGCTTAGATCACCAAGCACTCAACTTATATAAACACAATTGTTTATATAGTTCTTTCTCAGTACACAGAGGCTTTCCCATCAGTAGTGGCTCTGGGATTTCTAAGTTGGAGGGGCTCAGGGATGGTTGGGAAGAGCATGCACATTTGTTAGCATACTTACTCTTTCTATTTGGATTGTACGTTACGTATCAGTAAAAATTCAGTTCTCTGAAGTTGATTTTCATAATTTTTCATAAAATTTAGAAAGCATCAAACATGAGTTTTATTTCTATTAGGGAAGGAGGCTCTGGGGCCTTCCTCTTTAGAAAAGAACAACACTGTAGTATACCTGTAAGTCCCCTATTACACATGGACAGTTGCTTTCACTACTCTGCTCTCTGGGTCAGTGCTTCAAATTCCATTCTAACAAGCTCCCTCAGGGGGTAACCTTGCTGAAGGGACTACAAGGGGCAGAAGTGAAATGGGGTCAGGTAGGAAGTGGGCCCACCCCAGCCCTGCTGCAACCAGAATAATTTCACATTAGTTTGTTTTGTGATATCGGGCTTTCAGATAAGCTTTCCTTGGAACAAGGCGTACTGTGACTAAGAAAAATGGTACCAAATACTTCACAACAATTGCTAGAGAAACACTTTAGGCAGCCAGGACCCTAATGTTGAGGTGTCAAAGAATTCATAACTGTGGGTATATGGCAGTTTTGGCACTGAATGTCCCACAGCCTTAATTTACACCTTCCTTCTCAGCCAACCCTGTGCTTCTAAATCCCAACCCCATGCCCCTAGCCAGTGTTTACCAAGTTTCCAAGCTTCGTCATGTGGAGGGCCAAAATAAAGGAAGCAGCAGCTAGATTGGAACCCTTTTCCTGGATGAAGTCATATTCATGCAGGGTCAACTCACAGATGAATCGAGATAAGACCACTGTTCTAATGTTGACATGAATATTCTAAAGAGAGCAAAAAGACCATTTCAGCAAGCAATGTAGAAAACCAGAACTAAGCAGAAGACCCCCTTCACCTACTCTCTTCAGTTATCTCACCTCAGGCCTAATGGCTCTCTGCCTGAACAATGTACTTCTCCTACCATCATGGTTCACACTAAGGCACTCTACCCTTGAAAGCACAGAATCTTAAGCAGGGGGAAGGGAGGCAATTCTGAAATCAGCATTAGAATTCACTACCTTCATGGTTTGTGACCAAATTACCAAATGTATTTTCATCTACTCTTTATGTACAAGTCATCGTTTGAAGGGCCAAAGCTTTCCAACTATAACTTTGCACCTGGTTCCACCCTAGGATGTGTTCCATGCTCCATAAGAACTCTCTCCCCTTTCTTGTTTGTATCTTTTTTTTTATTATAACCTATAACACATACAGAGAGAGAGAGAGAAAGAGAGAGAGAAGGTACACTTGTACAATTCAATGAATAATTATGAAGTGACCTCCCCTGTAACCAATATTCAGGTGAAGAAAGAGAACTTTGCAGCGTCTCCCCCAAAGTTCTTGTGTCCTTTCCTCATAAAAGAATTTTCTCTCCTTCCCCTACTCTGCCCTCACCTCAAAACTTTACAGGCATACTATACAAACCTCCAATTTTCTTCCTCCTACACTTCATAAAGATTGCTAATCTAGGAGAGTCAGATTGAAGAAGAAATTCCTCTGTCCCCACTTGTCTCTTTCC
>NW_006283154.1:577547-579441 GCF_000327345.1 Myotis davidii
GAGACAAACCTAGCAGGAAGAAGGGAGATATGCCTTCTCTCTCTTACCATAGAAAATATGCGCAGAAAATGATAGGTGACAGGAATGTTGATTTCAAATTTGAGGGTACTGAGAATGCTGATTTCCATGGCAACCATCTCATGTCGCTGAAAACCCTCTCTACGGGAGTGCAGGAATCGATCCAACTTAGGTGGGCCGGTCTCCTACAGGTGGAGAGAAGAGACAGTCACACCAGGCCAAGACAGCCCACTCCTCTGCTTGGAGATGAAAAGCAGAGGGGAAGGGGTTGAAGGATAGCAGGTAATAACATTTCCTGGAATAAACCTTTAGGTTAGCTCTGAGAGCCAGCTTCTGGTTGATTTGAGTGGCCCATATGAAACACAAAATCAGAAATACAGGAGAGATCTGCTTCAAAACTGCACCACTAGAGAAAGGATAGGGCCTCTGGGGATGGATTCTTACAGTGTTGGAAGCACATAATACGGCACAAGGGCTGGGATCAGTGGTCTCTCTCTTAATGGGTGAGAGCCAGGAATGGGAAATCTAAGGCCTACTCTGGGGGAAGGGAAGAAAAGAGGCCACAAAAAGGGGAGTTAGAGATGAAAAGTAAGTCCTCACTATGTGTCCTAGTCTAAGGAATAAATAAGGATGTTTGGGAAGGGGCACCACTGGAGTAACAGGAAGTGAGAGAGAGGCAGGCACAGAGGGAGCCTAAGCTGAGACTGAGGACTACAGGGGGTAGGGGGGTGTGCATGGGGTCAGATTGGGGGGATCCAGGCCAGCCCAAGGGTGAGAAGAACCCTATCTGGGAGTACCTTCCCACGCCCCACCCTCTGCAGACTGAACCTTGATTATGGGGAGAGGACTGGAGGCAGAAAGAGCACTGAATTTTCTCTCTAGAACAGCCGTTCTCAACCTGTGGGTCAACACATATATAATTACATATTGTTTTTGTGATTAATCACTATGCTTTAATTATGTTCAATTTGTAACAATGAAATTGGGGGTCACCACAACATGAGGAACTGTATTAAAGGGTCACGGCATTAGGAAGGTTGAGAACCACTGCTCTAGAAGCATCCACCTGCCTACCCCAGCCTTTAATTCAAACCTTTCTCTGTCTCTCTAGTTTCAGATCACAAACTGGATTAACCCTCTGGTTTTTCAGACAGGAAATTGGGGCCCAGAGAGAAGAAGTAACTTGCTCAAGTTCACAAAGCAACCTAGTGGTTAAGACCAGGGCAAGACACTCTCTTCCATTTCTCTACTCACCACTGGTTCCTTTCTTCTCTTCTCATACCATCTCCACACCTCCCCTTGCAAAAGTCTTTCTGTACTTATAAATCCTGTGAGGGGAAGACCTCCTTCAACAACAACAAAAAACTTAGTAGGGGGGCCCTTTGTCCTGGCAAACAAAGGAGACATGCTCCTGATTCCAAGGTTTGCTGAGAACAGCCCCTCTTACTCTCCTCCTCCCTCCTGCTCTCTAGGGACCCACACTGCTTTTTGAAAAATTTGTTTTTATTGATTTCAGAGAGGAAGGGGAAGAAAGAAAGAGAGAGAGAGAGAGAGAGAGAGAGAGAGAGAGAGAGAGAGAGAGAGAGAGAGAGAGAGAGAGAGAGAGAGAGAGAGAGAGAGAGAGAGAGAGAGAGAGAGAGAGGCCAATGATGAGAGAGAACCATTGATGGGCTGCCTCCCACAGGAACCCAGGACCTTTCAGTCTGCAGGCCAACAATGCTCTATCCACTGAGCAAAACGGGCCAGGGCCCCAGCTGCTTTGTTAAGGGGGCATCGCTGGGGTAACAGGCAGTGGGAGAGAGGCCAGCATTTTTACTCAAGCCATAAAAATGGCCCTAGGTGGGGAAAGGGAAAGGGGGAAGGGAGAGAGACAAGA
>NW_006283154.1:579483-583808 GCF_000327345.1 Myotis davidii
CAGGGAACTTGTAAGCTAGCAGTGGAGGAAATGAGCCAGAAAGGAAAGTAGTAAGGCAGGGCATGAGAGAAGAGGAGGGGAGAGAGGGAGAAAGGGGAAAATGAGACTAGGGAGCAAAGGAGGAAAGGATAATGGAAGGGAGCAAGTAAGAGTGAGTCAGAGAGAATTAGCAAGGAAACAAGAAAAAAGAGGAAGCTATTGGAGAAGGAGCAGAGAGGAAGCATGGAGGAGGGGGAGCAAGGGAACCAGAGAGAAGGTGGATAGGAAAGGAAATGAGCCAGAGAGGGAAACAATGAAGCAGAGAACAAGGTAGGGGGAAGAAATAGAGGAAGCAAGAAAAGAAGGAGACTAGGGAGTGAAGGTGGTAGGTAGGGAAGGAAGGAAGGAGCAAGAGAGGAGAGGAGAGAACAAATTAGCAAAAAAAGGGTGGAGGAGGTAGGGTAGGGGGAAGCCAAGGAGAGGGTAGGAGCAAGGCACAAGGGAAGTAAGGTGGGGGAGGTAGGGACAAGTTAAGGGAGAGGAGAGAGGATGAGATGGAGCAGAGAGAGTTTGCAAGAGAAGGGGAGGAGAGGGGGAGGAAAGGAGGAGGATGGAATAGGACCTTGGGAAGGAAGGGTGTGAGGGTGGGAAAGTGGCAGGGAGGGAGACAGAGGAATGAGGGTTAGAAAGGTGGGAGGAAGGGAAGGAGGAAGGGGACCAGTGAATTAAGGACGGGTGGAGTAGGGAGTGGAACAAGGAAGTAAGTGAACAGGTAAGGGAGTGAGAAAGAGAGAGAGCCAGAAAGGAAAGGAAAAAGTCAGAGGGAGGAGCCAGTATGGATTGAGTGAATACACAAAGTAGGGATGGTAAAATCAAGGGATGGATTAAGAGAAGACTGGAGAAAGATTGTTAGAAAGTGAGGACATAGTGAAGTTAGGGCTTAAGTGATGGAGCACAGAAGTGAGATGAGGGCAAGGACAGCAAGAGAGGGAGGGAGAGAAGGGGGGAAGTAAAGAGCAAAAAAGAGAGGGTTGGAGTTTGGGAGGGAGGTACTGAAGGACTAGGTAGGGAGTGAGTGAGCAAAGGAGGAAGGAAGGCAGGAAGTGAACTAGAGATAGAGCTGTAGAGGGAGCTGGCAGAGGAACACAAAAATAAATACACAGTTCTAAACCTCTTTGAACTCAGTAAAAGTAGCTACTACCTTTCTGCTCCTAAACCTTAAGGTTTCATACAACTAGCCTATCTGAAGGAAAAATGGGAATTGTACGAGATCATTTAAAATCTAAAGAAGAGGAAAGAATCAGAGAAATAATTTCCTTTATAATTATGATTATAAAGGAAAGCGCAGCTACTTGCTTTTATACTACCACTTCAAAAATAACTATTTCACTTAGACTCACTACCAGGTCATTTTCTCTTAAATGTCTCCAGTACCCAGGTTTGGAAATTCTTTCTTATATATACAATTCAAGACTCCACTTGAAAGAGATGGAGTTGGTGGTGGGAAGAAGAAAAGGGGGGTGGGGCGCAGAGAATCTAACAACCCATTAAATAGGCACACACCCACATATGTATATATTAGAGAAAATGGAAGAATCTTGCTGATTCCAGAAAACAAATACACCACCATTGCCACCTAACACCAGCTTCCCTGCTGGGGAAGATAGATTAAAAAATTAGTAAGAAATATTATTTTCATACAGACATAGGTACAAATATATATATACATACACATATACACACATATATAGACATGTGGATACATATGACTTGGATAGAAATCTGATTGATTAGTTCTCTCCAGGTCCTATGGACTCCACCTCAAGTTTTGCTGCAATCAGAAGAGCAGTGGCACCAAGGAGTTGCAGATTCTCTTCCTTGCATGTTTTCTTCATAAGGTAGTGATCCACCAGCTTCACTGCCAAGTAGAGAGACTCATGATTCAGATTACAGTTAACCTGGAGGAATACATAAACAGGGCAAAAATCTGCATATTGTCCAGCTCCAAAATCACATTCAGATAAATCTAACTACCTGGTCTGTGGCATTGAGCACAGTAGAGCTACCAGACCTGGCCAGCTGATATTCAACTATGAATATGGGAACTAGTTCAGGTAGGTGCCTGACTATATATATATATATATATGTATATATATATATCCTGTGACTCTGAGAATGCTGGCATTATCTATCCCTAACTTTGGGTAGGTAACCAGTCTTATAAGTCAGAGAGAGGCTCTGCCTTCTCTAGGAACACCCTGAGCGCACAGACCTCTCTCCTTGATCTCCAAATACATACTTGATATTCTTGCGTTCCCTATTTGCTACCACCTTGTATAGTGAATTCCCAGAAGAAATCATGTTTATTTAGCAATGAAACAGACTTGTTTTATTTATTAGTTTATTCATCCATTATTACCTATTAGAATGTATAGATTGGGAGCAAGTACCAATAGTACCATTTGGAAGTGAGCTGAGGGCTGAAGAAGCCAGAATGAGATTAAAGAATTCATCTCCCTTCTTTTATTTATCCTGCCCTCACCAATTCCAAAAAAACCATCTCCTATAAAAGTAGTCCCAGAGTTAGTGTTCGCATCTATATAGCATCTTTATAAAAATTAGAAAAAAGGTAACTTCTTTGGGTGAATTCAGCCCTGAAGGTATACATCTTATCAAGTAGATAATACCTTTATATGAATTAGCAAAAGGTACCCCTGCCTCAGGGCATAGCAGCCCCACAGCCAGAATGCACAGCTTGGCAAACAAGAGTATAGCTGGATTCCATTGTCTGCTTTTGCCTTCACTAAAGGCAACGTATAGCCACAATTTGCACTGTACACAGGGGTCCTACTCAATCCTCCATGATGCTTCTTCCTCACAATCCCTTGGGGTCTTAGGGTTTGAAAACAATAAGATCTATATTAGTCCAACAGCTCAACCAATGCCTGAACCCTCTCTTTAATGTCTCTACCAAGTAGTTGTTCAGTTCCTGCCATAAAACCTCCAAATACAGCCCAATTTCTCTTCTCCTTGAATAGTTTTAACAGAAAAATCTTCCTTATATTGAGTAAAACAAAATCCTCCCTGTAAGTTTCACTTACTTCATTGGGATTCCTTTTATTTAGGCTACTCTTAATGACTAGAGCCTAGTTGACTACAAAGTAGGTCAATAAGAAGCTTTGGAGAAGTGGATGTATATTAGCATACATGAATGATTATTAGAAGATGGTTGCATACATTGATTCAGCAATAGGTATATTAAGCTTTTAAATAACAAAAATACCAAAAATTTGTTCCTATTGTTCCTAGGATATGGCCTTGGATATTCTCAGAAATTGCCTTCATTTCCTATTACTGCTATAATAAATTATTACACACTTAGTGGCTGAAAATAACACAAATCCATTATCTTACAGATCTGGAGTTCAGAAGGTCAAAATAGTACTCACTGGTTAAAAAAATCAAGGTGTTAGCAGGGCTATGTTTTTTTCTAGAGGGTCTAAATGAAGAATCCTTTGTCTACCTTCTAAAGGATTCCTGCACTCCTTGGTTTGGGGTCCCTTCCATCTTCAAAGCCAGCAATGGCCAGCTGAGTCTTACTCACACTACATCATTTTCTGACTTCCTCTTCCACAATTAAGGACTCTTGTAATTACATTGGGCCCACCTGGATAATCAAGGGTAATCACCATCTTAAATTCAGTTGATTATAATCATAATTCCATAGTCTACTTAATTTCCTTTGTGAGTATGCAAAACACAAAGTTTATTCTTACATTATTATTTATTAACTAGAGGCCCGGTGCACAAAAATTTGTGCACTGGCGGGGGGGGGGGTCCCTCAGCCCAGCTTGCCCCCATCACATACTGGGAGCCCTAGGGGATGTCCTACTACCTGCTCCTTGCTCCCCTTGGGGAGTGGGCCTAAGCCACAGTCTGGCCTCCCTTTGTGGGAGTCAACCTGGCTGATCAGGGGAAGGCTGCAGCCTCATCACTGCACTGTTGCAGCCACTGCCAGTCATGGCAGCCACCAAGATGTTTTCATCAACACAGACTCCAGTCCCTTTACCATGAAAAAATCCATCCATCCATCCTTCCATCCTTCTTCCTTCCTTCCTTCCTTCCTTCCTTCCTTCCTTCCTTCCTTCCTTCCTTCCTTCTTCCTTCCTTCTCCTCACCTGAGGATATGTTTCCATTGATTTTTAGAGAATGTGGAAGGGAAAGGGAAAGACAGAGAGAAACATCAAAGTGAGAGGAACACTTTGATTGTTTGCGTCCTGCATGAGCCCTGACCTGGGCCCAGACCAGGGAGGAACCTGCAACCTAGGTACATGCACTTGATCAGA
>NW_006283154.1:584633-589801 GCF_000327345.1 Myotis davidii
AAGGATCGCTGGATGGCTCCGCCCAGGCCCCAGCCTAAAGCTTCAGTCTGAGGCTTGGGGCTGACATATGCAAATTAGCCGCCATCTTGGCTGTCGACTAATTTGCATATCTCACTGATTAGCCAATGAAAAGGGTAGTGGTCAGACGCCAATTACCATGTTTCTCTTTTATTATATAGGATTATTGTATTTTTTTCCATATGAACAACTGTAAACCTACTTTAGGCCACTCCTGTATTCACAGAGGATGTGGACATTTTATTCTGTCTACATTTTCCAAAGAAATGTCATTAAGAACAGAAAGAGGAGAATTCATGCAGATGAAGGTTAATGACTACCACTTTAAATATCAAGAAATTGAGGTCAATTACAAAAAAAAGAAAGTAGAAATGGAAATCAGCAATTCTCTGAGGATGATGCCTCTGTGAACAAATGACAAAGTCAGTGCTTGTGTAGCCTCCTTCCAGTACTTCACATAGGCACTTGGCCACCCATGCAGCAGGTTGTTATCAAATAGAAACATCTAAAAGTGTGGGTAATACCTGAATGGATGGTTGAAATTTGTAGTCAATAAATATTTAAATCAGCAGCTGTCAGTTATAGCAATCCTTCTTCCTTGAATGTAAGACATTCTAACATAATTCTTCTAACATAATTCTACCACTTGGGACTACACAAAATAAGCTAATCCTTCTTGTGACAGCCCTTCAACAGGGGGACATCTGTGATAATGTCAACAATAAAAAATAAATTTAAAAAAACAGTTATTATGTCTCATATAAATCTCCATTCTAGACCAAATAACTTGACTTCACATGATATGATTTTCTGTTCCCTCAGCATCAGGCTCCAAATGAAGACCCTAACTTTGTGCCAGTCAGAGAAGAGTGGCAGTGCTCTGGGTAATTTCAAGCAGCTACAGCAAATGTAGATAAGAAACCTTTTAGCACAGTAGCAAGGTTCTCTTCCTTGTACTGACTTTGGCTAGCACACCCTTTCAATTCTTCATAAAGGCTATTCTCCTTATCTGGAGATGGGTATGAAGAAATAAAAGGGAAGTGATAAATAAAACTATAGAAAATATAAAGACTAATCTTAGTCTTGAACTAGAAGACAAATCTGACAAAATTCATCTTTTTTAAAAAATAATTCTTTATTGTTGAAAGTATTACATATGTCCCCCTCCCCCCCGATTAACCCCCTCCAGTCCATTGCCCCCCCAGCCCGCCCCCTCCTGACCCCCAGGCCTTCAGTAACCTACTGTCTGTGTCCATGGGTTATGCATATATGCATACAAGGTCTTTGGTTGATTACCTAAAACCCACCTACCCTCTTTCGCCTTTCCTCTGAGATTAGGCACTCTGTTCCATGCTTCCATCTGAAAAAATTCATCTTAAATTCCAAAACTAAAAAATCATTTTCCACAGTGATGAATAAACAGAGAAAATCAACCAGATATATGAAAAAGGACAAGTAATTTTTCAAGGAGAAATGTTCTGAGGAATTAGAACAAATGTCTACTTATGAAACCATTTTATTCCACAAAACTGAAATAAACTTTTAAAAATTACACTCTCAACAAGATCTGAGAGGATATTGAATCCAGGAAAAGAGAACACTGGGATCCAGAATGTCTAGTTTCTGGTGAAAAAGCAATTACTTAATTTAAAAATGTAATAAAGGCAGTGAAAAGTATATTCATAATCATGACAACAAACAGATAAATGATTTCAAAGGAATTCTCCCAGAACTGCGAGGTAATGAGTGAAAACTTGAGACACAAAGAGAATAGATTCTGGAGACACTCACTCATACACACACCATCAAAATGAGAGAAAAGGCAGAAGAGAAATAATAATAGATAATGTCTCTGAGCCATAGGAAGACTGAACCTTTAGATTGAATGAACCAACAAAATTAAGTAAAATAAGTCTACATCTAGAAAATTAAAAAAATAATTGTTTATATGGAAGGCAATGTATTAAACAATAATCTGGATCTAAAAGCCTAAAATTTTTGACTAACAATAAAAGAAGAAATAAACTAAAAGTATATGATCATCTCTTTCATGAGGGGCAATTAATAGATCAGACACACCAAAGGGTTAAATAACTAAATAATGTCTATATCCACATAATAGAATATTATACAGCAGTTTAAAAGAATGAGGTAGATCTATATTTAAAAGGAAAGATTATTAGGACTCATTCTTAAGAGAAAAGAGCAAGTTGCAGTGCAATATGTACAGCATGACTTATTCATATAAGAAAAATACCATAAAACCCACTCATTAAAGAGTTGTATTTTATATGTGCATATATGCATGTATGTGGATGCATCCTTTTATTACTCATATAATTTAAGACTTTAAAGAAAGGATAGTCAAATATTAATAAAAATGATAAGACATGACATGCAAAAAGAGATCTGAAAGGATATACTCTAAACTATAATTGTTACTTCTGAGGAATAAGAATAGAGGAAAAAAGTTATTGACTTTATATACACACATATATACAAATATGTATATGAATACATGCATACATACTATAAACATGTTCATTTTGTAGTTTTTTTTTAAAGTATATTGAGCAGAGAAGTTAAGGTGAAATGGAGGGGGTGAAGAATTGCCAGAAGAAATTAACTAAACAACAATGGTTGTGGGTGGTCCCCATATTGTTATAAGACTTTTTGATAAGTTAAGCAGAAGACAATAAATTAGCATATAAATTATATAAGAACTAATGGCGCCCTAACCAGTTTGGCTTGGTGGATAGAGCGTCAGCCTGCGGACTCAAGGGTCCCGGGTTCGGTTCCGGTCAAGGGCATGTACCTTGGTTGCAGGCATATCCCCGTTAGGGGGTGTGCAGGAGGCAGCTGATCGATGTTTCTCTCTCATAGATGTTTCTAATTCTCTATCCCTCTCCCTTCCTCTCTGTAAAAATAAAAAATATATTTTAAAAAATCAAATCCTAAGGGTTATAACCCCTTTCAGTCTTTCTATAATTAGCTTTCAGTCATTACTTCTGAACCTTGAGGCTGTTAGATATGAGTACTTTATGCCTCCTGCTTGCTCCAGCTCCGTGGCCACTGCCATCTTCAGTCATCTTTAGTCTTCACTCCACACCTGCATATGCAAATTAACCGCCATCTTTGTTGGGTTAATTTGCATAGTCACTCTGATTGGCTGGTGGGCATAGCAGAGTGACACCAATTTGCATGTTTCTCTTTTATTAGTGTAGATTATTAAGCCAAAATTAATTGATATAATGATCTTTGTACCTATAGAGAATACATATTTTCTTCAAACATTAGTGATAAACCTCATTAACTTAAGAAAAGCAAAATTCATCATTCAGATCACATTCTTAAAACACAATGCAATAAATCTAAAAATTGGTAATAAAAAGATAAACCAAACAAGCCAATGAAAAACAAAGCATTTGGGGAAAATAGGTAAGCACTATTTCTTTAAGAAAAAAACAAAACCTGAGTCAAAGAGGAAGTAAAAATTGCAATTACAGTTTATTGAGAAAAAACAAGATAGCTACAACACTGTCTGTCAAAACTAATGAGGTGTAGTCAGAACTGTTACTTAGAAGAAAATGTACAGTTTTGGAGCTTTTATTATGAAGTCAGAAATAATTAAAATAGACTATGCCTTCATTTCAGAAAGCTAGAGGAAAACAAAATAAATTTAAATAAAATATAAAGATGACAGCAGATGTTAATGAACTTTCTTTTTAATTTATTGATTTGAGAGAGACAGTAAGGGAGACAGAGACATACATAGATTTGCTGTTCCACTTATTTATGCACTTACTGGTTGATTCTTGTATGTGCCCTGAATGGGGATTGAACCCAAAACCTTGGCCTATCGGGATGACACTCTAACCAACTGAGCTATGCAGCCAAGGCTGAAATTTTTATTTCTATGTTTTTGAATTTTATATCTTATTTATTAATTTAAATTAAATCTTTATTGTTGAAAGTATTACATATGTCCCCCTTTTTCCCCCATTGACCCTTTCTAGTTTGCCCGTGTCCCCTGTCCCAGGCCTTCACCACCCTATTCAGGGCCAAACTTTTTTAAAGAAAATGACATACATTTATCCATGAGATGGTTCTTTTTTTAAAATATATTTTTATTGATTTCAGAGAGGAAGGGAGAGGGAGAGAGAGATAGAAACACCAATGATGAGAGAGAATCATTGATTGGCTGCCTCCTGAGAGTCTCCCACTGGGGATCAAGCCCACAACCCAGGCATGTGCCCTTGACTGGTATCAAACCCGGGACCCTTCAATCCACAGGCCAATGCTCTATCCACTGAGCCAAACCAGCCAGGGCCATGAGCTGGTTCTTTGACCACAGGACTGAACAAAACTTTTATGAGGAAAAAAGTGTGTACATGCAACATTTTGAATGAGAAAAATAATTACAAAAGATAATAACAGAATACCATATACAATCTATGGTAATAACTGTGAAAATATCCATTAAATGAATGATTTTAAAGGGAAATATAAACTACAAAAATGAGTCAAGATTAGGAATAAAACCTTAGTAGGCCAATAACCATCAATGTTATTAGAAAACGTTATCAAAAAAATGACAAACAAATAGCATCATGTATCAATGGGCTCATGGGTAAGCTCTTCTAGAAAAATAAACTTAGTAGTGTAGAAAAATTACCCTAATTATATTAGTAAGATAGAGCAATCCTTGTGCTAAACTTAATAAAAAATAGTACCCTCTACCACACTTATAAAGGAATCTTATTTGTGAATATAGAAACAAAAATTCTAAATAAAAATATAAGCACATCAAATCCAAGAGCAGACTGGTAATCGAAACCAAGATGGCGGCACAGGTAAACACCAGAGTTAGCTGCCTCGAACAACCACTTCAAAAATACAACTAAAAGACAGAACGGACATCGCCCAGAACCACAGGAAGACTGGCTGAGGGGAAATTCTTCAACTAGAAGGAAAGAGAACAGCATACGAGACTCAGAGGAGGCGCAGTGCGGAAAATACAAAGGTGCGGAGGTATGCGCGGAGCGGGCTGGCAGCTGAGGGCGTGGTTGTCATTTTCAATCGGGAGGGCGTCTCAGATTCTGAGCTCCAGTTCTGGGCGAGTCTCTAGGGAACCAGACTCAGATGGGAGA
>NW_006283154.1:590717-596587 GCF_000327345.1 Myotis davidii
AAGGTAAAGATACTAATTAGGAACAAGAAATACGCATCTATCAACAAGTGAATCTAAGAATCAAGTGAATAAATAATCTGATGAACAGAATGAACTGGTGATTATATAGAATCAGGGACATAGAAAGGGAATGGACTCACTATTCGTGAGGGGGGGAGGGGTGTGGGAGTTGCGGGAAGAGACTGGACAAAAATTGTGTACCTATGGATGAGGACAGTGTGGGGGTAAGGGCAGAGGGTGGGGTGGGAACTGGGTGGAGGGGAGCTATGGGGGGGGAAAGAGGAACAAATGTAATAATCTGAACAATAAAGATTTAATTTAAAAAAAGCAAAAAAAAAATCCAAGAGCAACCTAAATAAACCGTGACTAAGTTCAGAAAAGTAGATGAATATGAAATAAATTTTAAAAATTAACTGCTTTTTCTAGATAGTAGCAATAAATTTAAAAATTAAAGGAAAAAAGGTATCACTCATAACAATAAAAAAAAACTTGCCCAGTACCCAAGAAAATAAATACTTTTTAAGTCAATGAGACCAATATGAAGAGTATCTTTTAAATTTTTAAATTGTAAAATAACAACTGGTAACTAAACAAACACAACCTAACTAGCTTGGAAAGTTCAAGATTGTCAAATCTGTGAATTCTCCCTGAATTAATCCCAACGGACTATTTTTGAAGAGTTGAAAAATTATTCTGTAGCTCATCTTGAAGAATTTAATGTGTAAGAGCCATAAATATTTTGTAAAATATAAGTAAAGGGGCAGTAAACGTCTTTCAAAGCTGTAACAACAAAAACAGCATACTACTGATGTTAGACTAGACAAACATAAACAAACCCACCTACATGTGATTAAAGATGTCATTTCAAACCAATGGATGATTAAAACAAATAAATGGTATTAGAATAACTAGATAATCATTGGGGTGAGGTGTATAGATGCTGATATCAAACCAAAATAAATTCCAGGTAAAGATATAAATGTGAACACGAAGCTATAAATGTTCTAGAAAAAAATTCAAAGAAATCTTTATTTACTAGTAATTATCACTAGAGAAGACTTTTCTAAGCAAGAAAGAAATTTTAAATCCTTGAAGGAAAGAATAGACCTGACTACTTAAATGCCAATGCTCCTATACATAAACCTAAATTAACATATTAAAATTTTTCAGTTGGCAGATGGCAAAAAAATATAACAACCTATCCTATGTTGGTAAGATTATGAGGAAACAATCACTTTCATTGAGTACTGGTAAAAGCACAAACAGGCATGACTCTTCTGAAGGACAGCTGCCTAATATGTACAAAAATTTGTAATGTGCATTGTTTTGATCTAATACTTCTATTCCTAATAATTTATTCCAGAAAAATAATAGTACAGTTATGAACAATGCAAGTGTATGCATGTTCACTACCAGGATATTTCTAAGAGAAAATTTTGGAAATAAATTAAATGTCTAATAGGAGGTTGGGTAAATAATGACAGTTGAAGAACAGAATACTATACAGTCAACAAAACGAATGCAGAAATATGTCAATTTTACTAGAAGATGTTCACAATTACATGAACATTGTTACAGGAGAAAAAAGGCAAGTCACAAAACACTATAAAGAGGACATAACAATCCTAAATGTGTATGTTCCTAACAACAGATTTTCAAAATACACAAAGCAAAAAATGACAAAACTGAAAAGAGAAATAGAAAAGTTCACAATTATAGTTGAAAAATTCAGTACTTCTCTTTTAGTAACATAATTAGTACACAGAAAATCAGCAAAGATAATGCATAAATTAATAACAACATCAACCAACTGGATCCAACTGATGTAGAACACTCCATCCAACAGCTCATGGATTATTCCCAAAGGCAGACCATATTCTGGGTAATAAACCTTTTAAAATTGTTAATGAATTAAAATCATACATAGTGTTTTCTTTTACCATAATGGAGTTAAGATAGAAATAGATAACAGAAAAATAATGGTGAAGACTCAAAACACTTGTAAGTTAACACGTTAAGCACCAAGCCTGTTCTGTCTTCCTTTCCATTTAGCTCGCGATATCCAATTTTACCGATATGCTGGTGGCACCAGTGACTGACAGGTCCAGACGGAAAGTATAGTGTCAGTCACAGGTGACTGACAAAGCGCTTAACATGTTAAACAACAGACTTCTAAATAGTGCAAGAATAAATAAAAAGGAAGTCTCCCCAAATTTGTAACATGCAGCTAAAGCAGTGCTTATGGAAAAATTTGTAGCAGTAAATGTTTATATTAGGAAAAAAGAAAGTTCTGATATCAATAATCTAAGCTTCTACCTTAAGCTATGAGAAAAAGCCCAGCCTGTGTGGCTAAGTGGTTGAGCATCGACATATGAACCAGGAGGTCACTAATTCCAGTCAGGGCACATGCCCAGGTTATGGGCTCAATTCCCAGCGTGGGGCGTGCAGGAGGCAGCCGATCAATGATTCTCTCTCATTGATGTTTCTCTCTCTCCCTCTCCCTTCCTCTCTAAAATCAATAAAAAATATTTTTAAAAAAAGAAAATAAGAACAAATTAAGCCCAAAGCATGAATAAATGAAACTATAAAAATTAGAGCAGATATCATAACAACTGAAAATAGAAAAACTATAGAGAAAATGAATGAAACCAAAACCTGGTTCTTTGGGGAGGGGAAATAAATAAAATTGATAAGCTTCTAGCAAGACTGATTAACTAAAAGATAGAAAAACAAATCACCAAGTATCAGGAATGAAAGAGTAAGAAATACAGAGAATACTATAAACAACTCTATGCACATAAATTCAACAACTTAAGATGAAACAGACCAATTATTTGAAAACTACAAACTACCAAAAGTCATCTAAATGACATAAATAACTTAAATAATCTTATAACTATTAAAGAAATTATATTTTTAGTTAAAGTTGTTTGGTGAAAAGAAAAATACTTCAGACTCAGATGATTTCACTTGCAAATTCTATAAACATTTAAAGAATAAATAACATCAACTCTATACACTTCTTCCTGAAATAGAAGAAAGGGGGGATAGTTTCCCAAATTGTTGTATGAAGCCAGTATCATTCTCATACCAAAAAAAATAGACAAAGACAGTACAAATAAAAAATTTAAAAAAGAACACTACGGACCTACAGGCTGACATCCATCAGAATTATAGATCCTCAACAAAAATCTTCAACAAAATACTAGCAAATAAAACCTAACAGTATATAAAAAGAGTAACATAACAGGGCCAAGTAGTGTTTACCCTAGGAGTATGAGGTTGATTTAATATTGAAAATCAGTCCATGTAATCTATCATATTAATAGTATAAAACAAATCTTATCAATAGATCCAAGAAAAAATATAACATTCATTTATGATAAATATACATCAGCAAACTAGGAATGGAAAGTAACTTTCTCAACCTGAACAAGGGTATCTACAAAAACTCTCAAGTTAAGATCATACTAGTGGTGAAAGACTAACTGCTTTCTTCCTTAGTTTAGGAAGAATGGCAAGGTTGTGCACTCTTACTGCTTCTATTAAACATCATAATGGAAGTCCCACGCAGTGCAATAAAACATGAAAATGAAATTAAATGCACGAAGATTGGAAAAAATAAAACTGTTTTCATTTACAAATGACAATTATCTATGTGGATAACATCAAGAAATCTATTAAAAAATTAAAAATCAATAAGTGAGTTTTAGCGAGGTCACAGAATATGAATTCAAGGTCAAAACACAAATATCAGTATTTCATAACAGCAGTATAAATCTGAAAACCTAAATTTTAGAAAAATACCATTTACAATAGCTTCAAGAAAATAAAATATAAATAAGGTATAAACGTAACAAAACAAGTACAGGATCTATATGGTAAAAAAAAAAATTAACTAAATAATTGAGATATATAATACATTCATGGGTTGAAAGATTCAACATAGAAAGTATGTCAATCATTTTTAACTCCACCTATAGATGTGTGTTAGGGGTCCTCAAGACCACATTCCTAGGAGGACTCCCAGGATTCATGGCTATGATTTATTATAGCAAAAGTTAACAAGCAAAATTAGCAAAGGGGAAAAAAGCATGGGCAAAGTTTGACAAAAAACAAAAGCAAGTTTCTAAGAGTCCTGTCTCAGTACAGTAGTTTAGGATGCACTTAATTCCTCTGGCAATGAGATGTGACAATACATGTAAAGTATTGTCTACAGGGAAACTCATTAATGACTCAGTGCCTAAGATTTTATTGGGAGCTGGTCACGTAAACACTCTGTGCTTAGCATGTACCAAAATTCCCATCTCCCAGAAGGAAAGCAGGTATTCAAAATAAACCACATTGTTTGCACAGAGTTCAAGTACAGTTATCATTAAGGGAGGGTTTTATAGCAGTGCAGGGAACTGTTTACTAGTCAAGTTCCCAGATGCCAGCCAAGGGCCAACTTTGCAAACAGGCCTTTCTAAGGATAGCAGTAGTAGGCCCATTATGTTAACCCTTTTCTGGACAAAATATAACTCAATTCCAATCAAACTCAGCAGGACTTTTTTGTAGATATAAACAAACTGATTCTAAAATTTATAGAAAGGCAAAGGAATTAGAATAGCTGAAACAATTTTGGGGGAAAAAGAACAGAGTTGAAAGAATCATGCTACCTAGTTTTAAGAATTACTATAAAACTGCAGAAATAAAGACAGTGTAATATTGGCAAAGGGATACAGACATAATGGGATAGAAGAGAGTATAGAAATAAGTATAAAATTAGACCCACACAAATAAGGCCAATTGATTTTTGGCAAAAGCACAAAAACAATTTAGTGAAGAAAGTATATTTTTCCACAAATGGTGTTAGATTAGACATTCATATGCAAAAAAAATATACTTTGACTTCAAAATCTTCATACCTTAATACAAAACTTAACTCAGAAGGGGTTACAGATTCAATGTTAAAACTATGAAACTCTTAGATAAAATATAGAAAATATTCATGACCTAGGTTTAGTCAAAGAGTTCTTAGACATAACACAAAAGACACGATCTAAAAAGAAAACACTTTATAGAGATTAAAAATGGCGGCAGAGTAGGAAAATGCTGCATGGTCATGCTCCCAGGAACAAACTGGAATTACAACTGAAATACAAGAAGGCTTCCTGAATAATCAGTGGAAAACTCACAGGAGAGAACCCTGATACCCAAGGACCGAAGGTGGAGCCGGCATAGAGACTGGTAAGAGGTGAAGAGACATGACCCACAGAGGGGAACCGAAGTCCCAGAGAGATATCTCAGCCACTGGTAGAGGGAGGGGGAGGTGCCACTGAGAATTCTGGGATCTAATCCCGGAGCTGGGCTCCCCAGCAGAGAGCACCAAACTGAGGAAGGTATCCACATAACATCAAGCTGTGAAAAGCAGTGGGGTGCTGTCTGCCAGGGAGTGGCAGCTGAAAGTTCAGGCACCCACTTAAAGGGCCAAGGCACAAACATTCCCTGTGGAGCCACCCACCTTGTGCTCTGGCAGAGGGAGGGTGAAGTGGGCTGGAGCTGTGAGAGAAGAAACCAGCACTGGGGACTCGGGGGACAGAGCTTAGAAGGCAGACACCCCAAGTCTCCTGGGCTCAGTCATTCCCTCACACAGCCACATAGACATCTCCCTTGCCTGGGGAGATAGACATCTGCCTTGCCTGGGGGAAGACAGTTGACACACCCTATTGGAAAACACCTTGCCCTGAGGCTGCTTAAGAGATTAAAAGGAACAATTCGAAGGAGTAGCAGCTGCTTGTGTAGCCTGCCCCCATCCAAGGAACAGCAGCCTCCTGATCACCACACCCTCTGTCTGAGGAACAGCAGCTGTGTGTGCAGCCTCCCTCCCC
>NW_006283154.1:601241-611679 GCF_000327345.1 Myotis davidii
GCAATACAAATGGACATTAGACACTGGGGGGGTAGGGGAGGTCAGGAGATTGTCAAGGGCGGGAAAAAAAGGAGACACATGTAATACTCTTTGTAATACTTTAAGCAATAAAACAATTAAAAATAAATAAATAAAAGGAAAAGAAAACACTTAAAAAACTGGACTTTATTAAAATTAAAAAACATAATATTCATTAAATTAAAAAGTTATAAAGGTGGAGAATAAATTAGGAGTCTCTAGAGACAAGAAGGTGAGAGGAGGGAGTTGGCTATGGTTATAAAAGGGGAACATGAGGGATCCTTATAGTGATGAAATAATTCTGTATCTTAACTGTGGTGGTGGTAGTGCTTACAAAATTCACATGTGTGATAAAATTATATAGAACACAGACACACACGAGTACATGTAAAACCAATGAAATTTAAATAAGGCTTGTGAAACCTTGATTGTGACACTATACTACATTTATGCAAAATGTTATCATTGAGAAAAAGGTAAAAGGTACACAGGACCTCTCTATACTATTTTTGCAATTTATTATAAATCTATTATTTTAAACGTAAAAATTTCATAGAACGACATACCAAAATACTCAACTGTGATTCTCAATCAAAAAGATGTACATTAGCATCACTTGCAGAGCTTTATAAAAATAAATGTACCTGGGCCACACCCCACAATTCCAATTTGATAAGTCTAGGATAGGACCTGGGCATCTGTGATTCTGTGATCTGCACACTAAAGATCCATCCCTATGGATTACCACTACTTTAAAAGTGGAGGGTAAGAAATACACACATTAACAGTGGTTGTGGGATCATAGGTCATTGTAATTTCCTACCCTGCTATAATAAATGTGAAGTTTTGTACAATAAAAGTAACAAAAGCTGTTATAAAAAAAGATTCAGTTCATCATTCTAGCTGGTAGATATATTTTATTTCTGTTATCCATTTATTATTCCCTATCCCTACTCCCAATTTCAATTACCCATGAATTTGATGAGTAGATCTTCTTTGTTCTCTGTTCTCATTTTTATCACCAATAAAAAAAAGGTTGATCAAAGTCTTCTGGAAATCCACTAGAAATCTTGTTGTAGCTTGGTAATGATCAATAATCTTTGGGATTAACTTTATTTATTTAAGATCTCTCCAAATTTTACTTTTATCTAATTTATTACTCTCCATCATTTCCATAAGATAATAGATATTTTCATGCTTTGTTGATGTCCAATCTCCCACCTTTCCCCAGTCGGTCAATCCAAAGTGAACCTGAACCATTTCTCTGGCACTTTTCTCCCTAATTATACAGGAACACTCTGCTAGACATAGACTATGCCTTATATTTCTGTGCAAACTCCATAGCAATCCATTCGATTCCATTCATTCAACAAATATTTATTGACACCCTTCTATGTGTCAGGTATTATTCTAGACTACCTTTCCTTAGTGTAAAATGATAATTAAATATTCATTGTAGTATTCCCTTACCAACCAACTCTGGATAAACAGCTACCCTCCACGTTTGGTGCTACACTGTCCTTCCTATTATCCATCCTACCCAAACTTGAAGGACTTTTCCATTGACCCCTATCAAAATCACTAGATATACTTTTACAAGATTTTAAGAAGAATTAAACTACCGTATCATCAGTTTCTTTTTTTTATAAATAATCTCTTCTTCCATTTGTTTCTCCAGTATCTAATTTATAACGTTCTTATAGTATTTGGTATATTTTACTATGTATGTATTTATTTGTGTGCATGTCTTACCTTGACCAAGCTTATATAATAAAAGGCTAATATGCAAATTGACCAAATGACAGAACAACTGGTCGCTATAATGTGCACTGACCACCTGAGGGCAGACACTCAATGCAGGAACTGCCCCCTGGTGGTCAGTGCACTCCCACAGGGGAAGAGCTGCTCAGCCAGAAGCCAGGTTCACAGCTGAGGAGTGCAGCAGCGGTGGTGGGAGCCTCTCCCACCGCCATGGCAGCGCTAAGGATGTCCGACTGACAGCTTAGGCCTGCTCCCCTGAGGGCTCCTGGACTGCGAGAGGGCAAAGGCTGGGCTGAGGGAGCTCCCCCGCCCCCTGGCCCAAGTGCACAAATTTCATGCACTGGGCCTCTAGTATATCATAAGCTTTCCAAAGGCAGGAACCATGGCTTATTCAGCTCTGTAGGCCCAGTACATTTTTACCATGTCTGGAACCTGGCATTGCTAAATGAATAATTGATAAACAGAATAGCAGTTCCTTAAAGCAGGAGTTGCCAGGCTCACCTGTATTTTCACCAACCAGTTCACAAGAGAGGCCCTCATGTCACTGTTGATCTCAGTCTGACTTCTCATGTAATTTTTAAGTCTGAACTTTTCCTGGTGGCAATAAGAAAGAAATGTTAATAAACTATTCTTATAGTTCAAAAATTGTATCTGAGGAAAAAATATTTGCAACTAATATCTCAGAAAAAAAATATAACTTAACATAATTAACTTCTTCACTATTTAACTCATTTTCAGCTGGTATCTGATAAAGGCAGATCAAAGTATACTTTCCCAGTTCTTTGAAAAAGGGACACACATGATATTCAAGTGTCACAGTGGATACTGAGAAATTCAGGGGGAAGACAGGCAGAAACATATCTATGATTAGATTAATATCAAAAAGGTTCTGCCTCCTTTTTGAAATTCAACCTAAAAGCACAATACCATTCTATGTAGAGCAATGCTTCTCAAACTTTAACATGCATATATACCACTTGAGGATCTTTAAAATTCACATTCTATTTAGAAGGTCTGGGGTGGGTCTAGGTTTTTCCATTTCTAACAAAATCCCAAGTGAAACCTATAGTGCTAAGCTAAGGCCCACACTTTTGGCATAGCAAAGTTTTCTCTTACTTCCTCTAAGGTATACTAGAAAAAAATGTAGGCTCTAGAGTCAGTTAATCAAAAGCTATGTCTCTAGTGAAAATAAGAGTTACTCATCCTCCCTCTCATGCATGGCCTGTTAAAATTCTAGTTGGCACATAATCTTGGTCCCATCTGTTCTGTTGAAAGAGACAGGGAAAAAAACTTGAAATTAATGAATATTAGTAGTAAAAGAGACTGGCATATTTCAAAGGAGGAAGAAAATTTCACCAGGTTGGAGAGGTAAAACAAAGTGTGTGATTTTATATATGATGCCAGAAACTTGCATAGAGAAAGGAAAAGATCTCTAATAGCAGCTACTCAGAGGAGACTACTTGACCATTTTTGTGTCTGAGACTGTCTCCTCAGCAATTAGAGGTATAGGCTTATGTTCCTCTAGGTAATAATACTTCATTTCATATCCCAACTTTACCACATACTAGTTGTGTGACTATGGACAGTTTCCCCCATCTATAAAAAGGAGATAATAGTACCTACCATCATGAAATTAATGGGAGAATTAAACAAGATAATGTCTATAAATTCCTTAGCACAACGTATAACTCATAGTAAGCTACCAGTAGATGCCAGTTGTTGCCCCCCTTTCAACTCATATTTGAAGGATGAAGTGATGAGGAAATGAGAACTAAAAATCATTCCTACTCCCTACAAGTCATCTACATACCTCTCTCGCCTTCATGTAGTTGAAGATCTCCTTGGTGTATGCTAAGTTGAAATATGGATCATAATGGCTCCCATCAATAATCTCCAGTATTGTTATCTGATTGGAAATCACCAAAAAGTCATATTAGGAAAAAGATTCCAAGGAAGGCTTAGCATATGCACATAAACAATGACTTCTTTCTTTCCACTGTCATCTTCTACTGAGGTTCTTCAAGCTTCATACATCCTGGACCATAACAGAGCACCCTTGCACCCTGCAATCCTCATGCTGCTGAGTGACCAAGATATGCTTAGTCCTCCTTGTACATGTCTGCTCTACCCTAGGAATCTGACACATTTTTATAGGTAAGCTCAAGATTCTTCAACAACACTGTTATTTTACTATTTCGTCTTATGTCATCTGTCTTCTTAGGTTCCTTGTCCCAAAGCTTTAATCTGGCCCAAATCCTTTTCCACCATTCTACACCTTTATTCAGGTTGTTTTGCCTACAAGAGGGCTATTTCTCTTTCTATTTGCCAAATCTCATCCCTTTACCCTTTCAATTTACAACTTATAGAGCATCTTCCTTAGGAGATGCCTCCGTGAACTTTACCCATCTTTGACTGAAGTCCACTTGAATTCAGATTGCAATTACTAAGAAAGGCAATTTCTCAAGAAGTAAATACTACTGCAAAGCCTATATATATTTATATACAGTATTACAGGCTCTTGTGGGTATTCCTAGAATAAACACTCTCTAATTGCTTAGGTGAATCACTATGCCAATCAGAAAGTCAAGAGGTTCTACAAGGCCAACTTGATTTACTATAGCTTATAATATATAGCTCAGTTTCTGTTTAAGAAAAGAAAAATCTCTTTGCTAGCAGCTACCTCCAGGACAACAAAGAACATTTAATCTAATGTAAGAAGAGAGCAGAATACCTCCTTCTTTGATATATGGCGCCAATAGGAGAAACGTTTTTTGGAACTGGATTTACGAGCACTGTACTTCCTTTTGGTTTTATACTTGCTCAAACTAGTCATGTTGCCAAAGTTGGCCATGCCTGTTTGGGATTCAGGGGGAGAGTTGAACACATGTGAGCTGTTATTAACTTGGAGTGTTGATAAATCTTTAAGAAAAGTGTCTTCCTTTTGGGTGGGATTATCTTGCAAGGTCAACGGCTCCTCAAAGGACAACTTCTTCTGAGCGGTAGATTTCTTATTCAACATCTTTAAATTGAATGAATCATCGATGGTAGGCTTCCCCTGAAAAGTTAATTCTTCAATGATGAGGGGATCCTTCTCAATGCTGGGCTTCTGCTGCAAGGACAATTGCTTCTTCAAGAGGAACACCTCCCCTTGAGCAGTGGACTTCTCCTTTAAAGATAATTGACTCTCTGTGCTTATTATTGCTTCAGTGGAGAGTTTCTTCTTCTGAATCAATGGTTTCTTCAAAAGGAAATCCTCTTCAGTGGTGCTTTTATCCTGAAAAATCAACTGCTTCTTCAAGGAGTCCTCTTTGGTATCAGTGATATGCTTCTTCTTTAAAGATAACAGCGTCTTGTCAATTGCCTCCTCAGTTGAAGACTTCTTCCTAAATGACCCTGGCTTCATAACAAAGAAATCCGTACCTTTGCCAATTATATTCTGCAAGTCCAACACTTCTTGGCAGATGGACATCATTATTTGAGTGGTGTACTTTTTCTTATTTAAAGATAATGGCCCCTTGCTGGAGATTGCCTCATTTGTGGTATGTTTCTTCTTAAAGGAAACTGGCTCCATAAGAAATTCATCTTTGCTGTGAATATTCTCCTGCAATGCCCGAGGCTTCTTCAAGGGGGCTACCTCCCCCTGAGTGGTGTGCTTCTCTGGCAACACAGATGATTCCTTGAAGAGGAACTCCTCCTCAGTGGTAGGCTTCTTTTTAAAGGACAATGGCTCCTTAATGAGTGATTTCTCTTCAGAAATGGTCTGCAATACTAGTGGCTTCTTCAAGCAGGATAGCTTATCTTCAGTGGTACGTCTCTTTGCAAACACTAGCACCTCACTGGGGGTCGCCTTCTCAATGGTATGCTTCTTAAAAACCAAAGGCTCCTTTAAAAGTGACTCCTCCTCAGTTGGATTCTTTTGCAAGGCCAAGGGCTTCTTTAAGACAGACATGTCCCCCTCAGTGGTATGCTTCTCTTGCAACAGAAATGGCTCTTGGAAAAGGAACTCCTTAGTGGTAGACTTATTCTCAAAAGGAAATGGTTCCTCACTGAGCAACTTCTCTCTGGAGGTGGCCTTCTGCAATATTAGAGGCTTTCTCTTATAAGATACCTTCTCCTGAGTGGTATACTTATTTAAAGTTAATAGCTCCTTGGTGGTGGTAGACTCCTCAGTTTTAGGTTTCTTTCTAAAGTCCATTGGCTCCATAAAAGAATCCTCTTCAATGTTATTGTCCAGCGAGGTCATTTCCTTCACATAGCAGAACTGCTTAGTGGTAGACTTATTTTCAAAAGGAAATGGTTCCTCATTGAGCAACTTCTCTCTGGAGGTGGCCTTCTGCAATATTAGAGGCTTTCTCTTATAAGATACCTTCTCCTGAGTGGTACACTTATGTAAAGTTAATAGCCTCTCGGTGCTGGTAGACTCCTCAGTTTTAGGTTTCTTCCTAAAGTCCATTGGCTCCACAAAAGAATCCTCTTCAATGTTATTGTCCAGTGAGGTCATTTTCTGCCCACAGCCGAACTGCTTAGTGGTAGACTTATTCTCAAAAGGAAATGGTTCACACAGCTGAACTGCTTAGTGGTAAACTTACTCTCAAAAGAAAATGGTTCCTCATTGAGCAACTTCTCTCTGGAGTTCCTCACTGAGCAACTTCTCTCTGGAGGTGGCCTTCTGCAATATTAGAGGCTTTCTCTTATAAGACACCTTCTTCTGAGTGGTATACTTATTTAAAGTTAACAGTCTCTCAGTGGTGGTAGACTCCTCAGTTTTAGGTTTCTTCCTAAAGTCCAGTGGTTCCATAAAAGTATCCTTTGCAATGTCATTGTCCAGCGAGGTCATTTCCTTCACACAGCCGAACTGCTTAGTGGTAGACTTATTTTCAAAAGGAAATGGTTCCTCATTGAGCAACTTCTCTCTGGAGGTGGCTTTCTGCAATATTAATGGCTTCCTCTTATAAGACACCTTCTCTTCAGTGGTACACTTATTTAAAGTTAACAGCCTCTCAGTGGTGGTAGACTCCTCAGTTTTAGGTTTCTTCCTAAAGTTCATTGGCCCCACAAAAGAATCCTTTTCAATGTTATTGTTCAGCGAGGTCAATTCCTTCACACAGCAGAATTGCTTCTCTTGACTTATATACAATTTCGTGCAGGATAATGTCGTCTTAGTGAAAGTTGTCTCTCCAGTTTCATGCTTATTCCCAAAAGTCACTGGCTCTGAAACAAACTCCAAATCACTCTCAGTCTCCTCCAGCAAGGATAGTGGCTCCACAAATCCAGATGTCTTATTCCAATATATGTCCTTCTTTAAAGATAATGACCTCTTGATATGGGTTGTGTCCCTAGTAGTAGTTTTCTCTTTTAAAACTAATGGCTTTTTTAAAAGAGATGCCTCCTCAGTAGTGGGTGCTTTAGAGATGGTAGATATATTCACAGTGAGTGGTTTCTCCACAAAGTTTAGTATCGTGGTGGTAACTGCTGATGATGAGGGTTCCAATTCATATCTGTAAAGAAAACAATATCTGGGTAAGAAGAATGTAGTTCCTAGAATCTTCACCTACCATCTCATTTTGTTGCCAAATGTACTAAAGGTATGAAAGTGAAAAGGCCTACAACTCCAGGAGACAGATTAGAGTGTAAAAATCAATGCGTACCGTAGTGAATTAACTAAATAGCACAGTTTATAGTTTCTATGACCTACATCCCCTCACTTTTCTGAAAAATTTCTCCTGAAATCCATGATATACTTTTAGAATATATGATTTATTACCTTTATTTATATGTAAAGGCTTTCATTATAATACTTACCACATTGTATGAGTTATCTGCTTACATATCAGTCTCCCTCACTAGCTGCAATTATTTGTCTTTATATATCAGAACTAGGCATCTGGTAAAATTAAGGTTGAAATTAATATTTTTGAAAGCTTATGAGGGAGGATTTTAAGATAGAAGTGTATAAGAGCCTCAAGAAGGCTTATAAGTAAAAGCTGAGCACTTAACGTTGGTGGTATCTAACCATAGTCCCTTTACCCTAGACTATTCACAAGGTATTTTCTCAGTGGACATGAAAAGACCAAAATAAGCATTGTTCACATGTGTCAGATGCAAAGCTTTGTTTTGTATAGGATTTCATGTCCAATCAGAGTGAGTAACCTGGTGTAACTAAATAATTGGATGACTAGAAATCAGAATAAGAGAGAGGATTAAAAACAAATACAATCATCAGTCTGCACAAGAATAAGTACCTCCAAGAGACTATGTATCATATGATTCCATTTATCTGAAACACCAAGAATAGACATATCTATAGAGGATATTCATAACAGAAAGTAGATTGGTGGTTGACTGGGGCTGAAAAGGGGTGGGTCTGGGAAGGGAAGGGTAGAAAGGAAGACTGAAAAGGGAAGGGGCTGCTAATGGGTACGAGTTTCTTTTTTTTGGGGGGGGTACAGAATATTGGAAAAGTTCTAAAATTAGATAGTGGTGATGTGATGGCTATACAACTAACTCTATGAATATAATACCAAAAAACAATGAATTATTTTTAAAAAAGAAGTGCCAGCTGTATTAGTAGAAATTGACAAGCTGATTCTAAAATTTATATGGAATTTCAAGGAACCCAGAATAGCCAAAACAATCTTGAAAAAAAGGAACAAAGTTGGAGGCAATTTCAAAATGCCTTACAGAACAACAATAACCGAGATAGTTGTGGTACTGATATAACTACAAATATGTAGATCAATGGAATAAAATTAAGAGTTCAGAAATAAACACTTACCTTAACAATCAATTTTGACATGGTTGTCAAGACAATTAAGTGGAGAAAGATTAGTCTATTTAAGAAAAAGGTGCTAGAACTGGATATCTACATGCAAAACAATTTAGACCCCTAAAATACACCACCAACAAAAATTAACTAAAAAAAGCCTAAATTAAGAGCTAAAACTTTAAAACTCTTAAAAGAAAATCATAAAAATAAGCAAAGAAAAATAAAGGTCATGGACATAGTATGGTGATTACCAGAGGAAAAGGGGGGTGGGGGAGGTAGAAGAGGGTAAAGGGGGATAAATAGTGATGGAAGGAGAATTGACTTGGGGTGGTGAACATACAGTACAATATATAAATGATATATTATAGAACTGTACACATGAAACAAAAAAATTCAATAATATTTTTTAAAAATAAAAATTTAAAGAAGTAAATCTCTATAACCTTGGATTTGGCACTGGTTTCTTATTAAATATGACACCAAAAGCATAAGCAACAAAAGAAAAATATAAATTGAATTCCACAAAATTAAAAATGTTTGTGCATCAAAGGACACCAACAGGAAAGTGAAAATACAACCCACAGAATGGATAAAAATATTTCCAAATCATTTATCTGATCAGGGACTTATATCTAGAGTATGCAAAGAACTCTTACAAATTCAATAATGAAAAGCTCAATAACTAAATTATAAAAAGGGGACAAAGGATCTGACTAGATATTCTTCCAAAGAAGATATGCAAGTGACCACTAAGCATATGAAAGATGTTGAATGTCAGAGAAATGCAATCTAAAGAAGGAGATACTACTTCACACCCACTAGGATGGCCATAATTTTTTTTAAAGAAAGAAGATAACAAGGGTTGACAGGGATATGGAGAATTAGAAACCCTCATATATTGCTTGCAGGATTGTAAAATAGTGTAACCACTGTAGAATACAGTTTCACAGTTCCTCAAAGAGTCCAACATAGAATTGCCATTTGACCTAGCAATTATATTCCTAGGAATATACACAAAAGGATCCTATATAGTAAAAGCCTAATACACTAAGTGTCTGGTCATTCAGTCGTCTGTTCAATCAAAGCATAATATGCTAATGATATGCTAAGGCTGCTCAACCACTCGCTAGGACATGCACTGACAACCAGGGGACTGACACTCTGACCAATAGGTTAGCTTGCTGCTGGGGTCCAGCTGATCAAGACTGAGTGAGATGGGCCAGACACACCCTGGAGCCCTCCTGTGGTCCCTCCCCGACTGGCCAACCTCCTGTGTCCCATCCCTCCCCGGCCCCGATCATCCACCAGTGGGGTCCCTCAGCCTGGCCTGCACCCTCTTGCAATCATCAATCCCTTGGAGGATGTTGGAGATACAGTTTCAGCCTGATCCTGCAGGCCAGGCTGAGTTGAGGGGGGCACCAGACGCAGGGCTCATGGCTGGCAAGCGCTGCTGTGGCAAACTGAGCCTTTCCTGATCGGGACTGCTTGGGGGAAAGCCCGTGCCAGGCACAGCGGGACTGATTGGGTGAAAGCCCGTGCCAGGCACAGCGGGGCCGCGATGAGCGGGAGCTGCAGGCAGCGTTGGACTGCAGGTTTCAGCCCAATCCCTGCAGGCCACCCAGAGGGACCCCACCTGTGCACGAATTCCTGCACCCAGCCTCTAGTTCACATATAAACAAGAAGAACATCTATATTTATCTAAATCGTATCAAAGATCTTTATAGGAAAGAAAACACTTTAAAATGTATGAAGGAATGTGTTAATGATTAGAGAATCACTTAATTATTTTATTAGATAACTATTCATTGCAAATAACATGTAAAAGAGGACAATTATGAAGAATGTGTCATCTGCCTTCAAGATACTTGCAATTAACAAACAAGACAAAGAGTT
>NW_006283154.1:611832-612971 GCF_000327345.1 Myotis davidii
CGGGGGGGTCCCAGACTGGGAGAGGGCACAGGCCGGGCTGAGGGATCCCCCCCCCCCCAGTGCACAAATTTTTGTGCACTGGGCCTCTAGTATATATATAAAAGCCTAAGTGATTGTTACAAATGAACAACTGGAACATGTCGACCAGTTGCTATGATGCACACTTACCACTAGGGGGCAGATGCTCAACACAGGAGCTGCCACCTGGTGGTCAGTGCACTCCCACAGGGGTAGCACCACTCTGCCAGAAGCCAGAGTCATGGCTGGTGAGCACAGCTACCATGACAGGAGCCTCTCCTAACACCGCGGCAGTGCTACCAAGCAGTAGTGGCAGGCACAGTGGGCTGGGATGAGCATGAGCAGCATGGTGCCGGCTCAGGCAGGTTCCTCCCTGGCCGCCTGCTGCTTGGTGCACTGCTACATCCCTCAGGGGATGTCTGACTGCCTGGCCTGGCCTGGCCTGCGAGGATCAGGCTAAACCAGCAGTAAGACATCCCCTGAGGGGTCCCAGGTTGCAAGAGGGAGCAGGCCAGGTTGAGGGACTTCCACATCCTCCTCAATCACGAATCCATGCACCGGAACTCTGGTTGAAAATAAGTGTTCAAACAAAAACTGGTATGTGAATGTTCATACGAGCACTATTCAGAATAACCAAAAGGTGTAAACAACCCAAATATCCACCAGCTGATGAAAGGATAAACAAAATATGGTGTATGCATCCATAGGATTGAATATTTGGCAATAAAAAAGGAATGAAGTACTCATACCTGCTACAACATGGCTGAACCTTGAAAACATTATGCTACATAAAAGAAGCTAGACACATAAGACCACAGATTATATAATTCCATTTATATAAAACTAGGGGCCCGGTGCACGAAATTCGTGCACTTGGTGTGTGTGGGGGGGAGTGTCCCTCAGCCCAGCCTGACCCCTCTCACATACTGGGAGCCCTCAGGCGTTGACCCCCACCACCCTCCAATCGCAGGATCGGCCCCTTGCCCAGGCCTGACGCCTCTGACAGAGGCGTCAGGCCTGGGCAGGGGACCCTCATTTCCCCCCATCACTGGTTCTGCCCCCAGCCCAGGCCTGATGCCTCTGGCCCAGGCATCAGGACTGGGCAGGGAACCCCCCGACCC
>NW_006283154.1:613091-622983 GCF_000327345.1 Myotis davidii
AAAGACACCTGATTCTCTGATCATGGCCGGGGGGCAGGGCAAAGGCGGCCCCAGCTCCTCCCTGGGTTTCTAATCACTGTCAGTGGCAGGGGGCTTCTTCCTGCTTTCCCTTTCACCTCCCTGCATTGTGCCTACATATGCAACTTAACCACCATCTTGTTGGCAGTTAACTGCCAATCTTAGTTGGCAGTTAATTTGCATATAGCCCTGATTAGCCAATGAAAAGGGTATTGGTCGTACGCCAATTACCATTTTTGTCTTTTATTAGATAGGATGTCTGAATAGGCAAATCTATAGAGATGGAAAATAGATTAGTAGTTGCTTAGAGCTCAGAAGGATGGCAGAATTGAGATATGATAGCTAAAGGCACAGGGTTTCTTTTGGGGCTGAGCATAGATCTATGAATCAGGAGGTCATGGATCAATTCCTAGTCAGGTCACAAACCTGAGTTTTGGGCTAGATCCCCAGTAGGGGGTGTGCAGGAGGCAGCCAATCAATGATTCTCTGTCATCATTGATGTTTTTATCTATCTCTCTCCCTTCCTCTCTGAAATCAATAAAAATACATTAAAAAAAATAAACCAAGTAGGGCTAACTGCTAATCTTCTGGTTTGATTGCTTTGAGTTGGGTAATTGACAAAGTGCCCTGTGGACCTGGCATGTTAATTTTCTTAATTTCCCCAAGTTTTTCCCCTTACCATTTGGAACCCATGCTTAGCCCCATTATAGATATCTATCTAACCTATTCTATTCTTCCCTGATAAAGTAATTCCCACTGGAATGAGGAGAAGATATAGAAATGTCTCACTCCACTCTCTAACTCCTCTTCCAATAAATTTTTTCCTCAGGGTAAATCCTTTCTCTAATCCTAGATGGGAATACTTATACCTACCATATTTGCAGAACCTATGAACAGTTCCCTGTAACAGCTGGAAAACACATGTTTTGAGCCTAGGGAGACAGTAATCTCTCTCCAATAACAAGGGACAAACATCCCCTAAAGCTTCTAATGAATAAGTGCACTAGCAAGCTATCAAACAGCTGCTAAGAATCCTCTAAAAATTTAAGTTGCCCCAAACTCTCAAGTACAGATAGTTCAAACAGGGACTGAATTACTAAAAGATAGAAAAGGTGAGCACAAGATCTTTTGGCAAATTCCCCAATGACAACAGCTTTTTCAATATGCAAATACCCCATGGAAAAGGAGAGGGAGAAAAGAGGCCTGTAACATTTTAGCAACCACAGCTGAGTCCACCTCAGCAACCAAAGTTAATGTAGTAATCACCAACATGTCTTACTAAACATGTTTTCAATGAGGACAAAAGGAAGTCAAAAGGATGTCACACACTCTCCTTTACCATCTAAAACAATGCCATCTGTGTCACCTCTTACTTTTTTATATTTATCGCATTGTTTCTGGCCAACTCAAAAGCAGGTGTGTTCTTGTTTATCTTCTTGGAAATGTCTTTAACAACCTCCTTATTGGCTTCCTTCTTGGGTTGGGCAGGTGGACTCTGAGAAGCCTACAAAAAATAGGGGAGAAAAGGCAGCAAAAAAATTGAGAGAACAATAAATTACCCAATAGGTGGCTCTTATAGTAAAGTCCTGACCCACAGCCCCACCCTAGACACTTTGTTTGAGTGTTCAAGGAATAATCAAAATATCTCACAACGAGTACAGTACTGGTGTGGCCTAATCACAGTGAAAGCTAGCAGAACAGTACAACTGGTAATTATTAGCTAAATAGCAGTCCTAAATCAAGCATGTCAAACTCACAGCCAGCAGGCCATATGCCTCATTTAAATGATTCATAGAAATATAAAAAGTAGTTCTTATCTCCATGTTAGGCATACTGGCTGGAAAATCCTCCAAAAGATGTTTTGCTAATATCACATTCCACTTTCACCCGAGAAGGTGTTCAGAGGTGCGGGGAGGCAATATAACTGGCTTTGCTGCCTGGGAATACTAAGGTCAACTAGGTTTTCAGGGTTGAGCTCTAACACAACACTACCTATGATACATTTATTCCATTTCATTGAAGGGATATTAAATATGGAACTCTGAGGAGTTCCACCCCATATTCTAATCATGACTAATTGTATTAAACATTAGGAGAGATCCCGAGTCTGCAAATAATGTCAGTAAAATTAAATTTATAAGTTATACCTTTAAAATGAAATACATTTAACCTAATTATAGTCAAAATAAATACCATTACCATACTAAAGAAAAAAAGAATATAAGAAAAGAAAAAACTAGCTTAAGTAAACACAACATAGGACTATATACCCTCAATATGTACACCATCAATCAGGGTGGATTTGTGGAGTAGCAGGGAATATTGCCAATAAATATGGAACTCTTTTTAGTAGGTTTGTTTATTATGATGGTATATAAGCAGTAATTTTGAAACTCCTTTAGAAATATTACAGTATTGAGTAAATGTGTTGATGTTTTGGGAACCAGGATTCTTATTGTAGAAGGAGAAACATAAAACCATGGATTGGGGAATAAAAGAAGGAATCCTGTTTATTAGAATGAGGGCTGTGTGAACATGATTTTTAAATATGCATATCTATATATACATCTGAATATCTATAATATCAGAAGAGTAATATGCTTATTAGACTGGACGTCCTTCTGGACGACCTTCTGGACGAAGCTTCAGTGGCAGGGACCGAGGCAGAGGCGCCTGCTGCAGTGGGCAGGGGCCGAGCCCCTTGCATGAATTTTGTGCATCGGGCCTCTAGTATAGAATATGTGTGTATAGATCAGTGATGGCGAACCTTTTGAGCTTGGCGTGTCAGCATTTTGAAAAACCCTAACTTAACTCTGGTGCCATGTCACATATAGAAGTTTTTTGATCTTTGCAACCATAGTAAAACAAAGACATATTTTTGATATTTATTTTATATATTTAAATGCCATTTAACAAAGAAAAATCAACCAAAAAAATGAATTCACGTGTCACCTATGACGTGTGTCATAGGTTTGCCATCACTGGTATAGATATATGTATATGTATGTTTAGGTACATATATGCATGGATGTGTGTATACATGCAGATATTTCCTAGTTCTGTATATTGAAAAGTCAGAAAATTAGACACCCCAGTAACACACCTAGCACTCAGATCTTGATCTCTAGTACCATTCAAGAGCTGAGATAAAATAGAAACAAGATGAATCTGGAACATCCTGTTATGCTGGAAAGAAACTGCTAAAAAAAAAAGGTATGAGAGTATGTCACAGTAGTCAGATTGAAAGGGACCCTACTGGCTAAATGTGGGACAGTTTCAGCACCAAAATACTTAAGCACAGACCCTCCAGCCAAGCCCACTGCTTCAGCCACAGGCCCTGCATGACTCAGTGCCTGGACCCTTTAGTGAGAGCTAAAATAGGAAGACAAAGCAACAACCCCCAAAGGAAAGAAAAGGAGGAATTGCCAGAAATGGAACTAAATCAGCGGTTCTCAACCCGTGCGTCATGATCCCTTTGGGGGTCAAGCGACCCTTTCACAGGGATCGCCTAAGACCATCAGAAAACACATATATAATTACATATTTTTTTATGATTAATCACTATGCTTTAATTATGTTCAATTTGTAACAATGAAAATACATCCTGTATATCAGATATTTTACATATATTTTTGTGATTAATCAGTATGCTTTAATTATGTTCAATTTGTAACAATGAAATTGAGGGTCATCACAACATGAGGAACTGTATTAAAGGGTCGCAGCATTAGGAAGGTTGAGAACCAATGAACTAAATGAAAAAGAGGCATGCAATATGTCAGAAGAAGAATTCAGAATAGGAGTCATACAGTTCTTAAACAAGCTGCATAAGAAAATCAACAACTTATGTAAGGGGAGATTAAAAAGGGTGGCAGAGTAAGTGGATACTGCATGGACATGCTCTCAGGAACAAACTGGTATTACAACTAAAATACAGAAAACTTTCTGAATAATCAACGGAAAACTCGCAGGAGAGAACCCTGACATCCAAAGACCAAAAGTGGAGACTGTATAGAGCAGTGGTTCTCAACCTTCCTAATGCCGCAACCCTTTAATACAGTTCCTCATGTTGTGGTGACCCCCAACCATAAAATTATTTTCATTGCTACTTCATAACTGTAATTTTGCTACTGTTATGAATCTTAATGTAAATATCTGATATGCTATATGTGTTTTCTGATGGTCGCAACCCACAGGTTGAGAATTGCTGGTATAGAGACTGGTAGGAGGGGTGGAGGTGGGAAAGGGCTGGCCAGGTGCCCACAGGGAGCAACTGAAGTCCTGGATAGATATCTGAGCTGTGAGAGGTTGCCACTGAGAACTCTGGGATCTAATCGCCAAGCTGGGCCCCCAGCAGAGAGCATCAAAACAGGAGGGTACCCACATAACATCTGACTGTGAAAAGCAGCAGGATGCTGTCTGCCAGAGAGTAACAGCTGAAATCTTAGGCACCCTCTTAAAGGGCCAATGCACAAAATTCCCTGTGGAGCCACCCACCTTGTGCTCCAGCAGAGGGAGAGTGAAGTGGACTGGAGCTATGAGAGTAGAAGCCAGTACTGGGAGACTGAAGGGATAGAGCTCAGAAGGCAGAAACCCAAAGTATCCTGGGCTGAGTAATTCCCTCACACAGCAGAGGACATCTTTCCCATATAGACATTTGCCTTGCCTGAGGGAAGACAGTTGGCACACCCTATCGGAAAACACCTTGCCCTGAGGCTACTTAAGAGACTAAAATAACAATTGGCCTCCAGGCACAAGAAACTGTCCCACCATATTGAAAGAAACTCTTGCCACACCTGAGGACAATTGCCTGGGGGGTAATTCAAGTGGGAATCCTATCAGTCTGTAGGCAGAGTCAGTCTCTTGAGGCTTTGAGTCTTTGCCTGATCTAATTAGTCAGAAACAGCCTTTAACACTGTCCTGCACTAGAAATTGAGAGGTATTGAGCATCTACATAATACGTAGTCACAAACCCAAACAGAAAGCCAAAATGAGGAGGCAAAGAAACAACCCCCAAATGAAAGAACTAGAGAATTCTCCAAAAGAGATAAATGAAGCAGAGATAAGAAATTTATCTGACACAGAGTTCAGAGTAACAATGGTAAAGATGCTCAACAGCATGAAAAGAGATATAGTAACTATGAAAAAGAACAGTCTGAGATAAAGAATGACAACACAAATAAAGAACACATTGGAAGGAATACACAACAGATTAGGGGAAGCTGAGGATGAAATTATTGAAATTGAAAACAGAGTTGATAATATCACTCAACTAGAAAACTAAAAAGAAAAAAGCAATTTAAAAACAGGAGAACAGCTTAATCCTTTGTACACCATAAGTGTCTAATAGATGCAAATGGCAGACCTTCCCCACACACCATGCACATCTATAGCCACACAAAAAATAGCAATATTACACTCGGTGATTTCCAGTTACAGGTAATCAGGTAATTAATTCAAAAACGTATATTAGCACAATGTGAGGAAAGAAAACATTATGCCGCTGACTTGCCATCCAGATTATATGAACGACATTTTTGGGGGGAATATCTGCCGAATGGGAGAAAAATCTACGTGGAAAAAGTGTCTGGTATGCTCTTCTACTAGTATTGGTAGAAACCAGTGAAAAGAAACCAAATACTTTTGTAAACAATATAATGTTCCATTATGTGTTGTACTGTGTTTCCAACTTTATCATAAACTGAGGTGATTTTAATAATAACTAAGTGTAAATACTTTTTTCAACTGTGTATGTACTACATAAAAATCATTAAAAATGTTCTTTGGAAGAATTTTTTAAAAAATGTTTTCTCTAAGTTGCAGCCCTGACCAACTTTAAAATCATTTTTCATGAGAATTTTCAACTGAAAATATTCAAGAACACACGAATTGTAATATAATTATTTTTATAATATTCATTGCAAATTTATTTTTTAATTAAATTCAAAATATAGTGACATGTGGGGATGGTTTCTGTTTTGGACATGTGGCAGTTAACTGGTTAAGAGAGTTGTGGGACAACATTAAATCCTAATATATAAAAATTCAGGAACCATAATGTTCCAAACGACCAAAGGCTCGACCAACTGGAAATCAGTCCTGCAGTCAGTGCTGAGTTGCCGGCAACCCAGCACTAACTGCCGCTGCTGCGGGTGTGGCGACCAGCACTGACTGCCGAGGGGGCTGCGGATCAGGCCTGGAGAGAGAACCAGGGTCTGATCCATAGCCTCTGTGGCAGCTGCTGATCAGCCCTGCCTCTCTGATCAGGTCTGGAGATAGGCCCGGAGACGCTGAGTGGCATAAAAACTGACCAATCAGAACCAAATCTGGGTAAACTGCGAGGAGCCAATGACTGCATAGGAGACAGAGCTTTAGATGCTGACTGACATAGAAACGGACCAATCAGAACCTACTCTGGGTGTGCTGCGAAGGCAGAACCTAAGGTGGGGGCTGAGCTCTCTGATCAGGTCTGGAGATAGGCCCGGAGACGCTGAGTGGCATAAAAACTGACCAATCAGAACCAAATCTGGGTAAACTGCGAGGAGCCAATGACTGCATAGGAGACAGAGCTTTAGATGCTGACTGACATAGAAACGGACCAATCAGAACCTACTCTGGGTGTGCTGCGAAGGCAGAACCTAAGGTGGGGGCTGAGGGGGCGTTTTAAGGGCAATAGAGTTGTTCCAGATGCCCGACTTCCTTCCGGACAAAGCCATGGTGGCGGGGGCTGAGGCAGAGGCAGTTAGGGGTGATCAGGCTGGCAGGGGAGGGCAGTTGGGGGCGATATCAGGCCGGCAGGGGAGGGATGTTGGGGCAAGTTCAGGACAGTAGAGAGGGCCATTGGGGACAAGATTGGGTCAGCAGGAGAGGGAAGTTCGGGGCAAGATGAGGCTGGCAGCAAAGGGAAGTTAGGGGCAATCAGGCAGGCAGAAGAGGGCAGTTGGGGGCAAGATCAGACTGACAGGGGAGGAAAGTTGAGGGCGAGATCAGGCCAGAGGGGAGGGCAGTTAGGGGCAAGATCAGGCCGGTGGGGAGTGCAGTTGGGGGCAAGATCAGGCCAGCAGGAGAGAGCCGTTTGCAGCGAGATCAGGCCAGCAGGGGAGAGCAGTTGGGGGAGAGGTCAGGCTAGTAGGGAAATACCATTGGGGGTGAGATCAGGCCAGCAGGGGAGAGCAGTTGGGGTGATCAGGCAGGCAGAGGCAGTTGGGAGTGAGATCAGGCTGGCAGGGGAGAGCAGTTGGGAGCAAGATCAGGCCGGCAGGGGAGGGCAGTTAGGGGTGATCAGGCAGGCAGAAAGAAACTTGATATCTGTGACAGGATCACTTTACATTTCTATTTAAATTTGTGTTAAATGTTGTTTAAATGAGTTATAATATGCTATACTTTTACTTGCTTTGATTTCAACCTGGAAAATATGATATAAAATAAAAGTACATTTTTACATTAAAAAATAATACTTAAGCACAATAATGAATAATAAACCACTGAAAAATAGGAGTTAAAAAGTCCATACCAATAATAAATAAGCAGGGAAGAAGGGAAGGCTCATGCTTGTAGTAGAATATCCAGGTCAGTGTAATAAATGGGGAGTGAGTGCTAGAGTTGGAAAAAGTCATCCTAAGATTGATTTAGGGAAATAAATCATCAATGGATGCTAAATCTAGGGGACATTTTTTATGAAGAGCATGTTATTTGAAGGCTCTCAAGAGTGTGTCCCACAGATTGCCTATTTGTTGCAAGAGGATAAAAAGAAACAGTAATTATATATTGGAGAAACCAGACAACAGCTTAACTCAGTGATCAAATTTAACATTACCAATGAGAGACAGATGGGCATTGTGTGTCTCCAGATGTGATAGCCTAAGAAGGACAGAACATCACCTACACAGCATTCTAGCCAAGAATGTATAACATCAATCTAATCACATGGAAACATCAGATAAACATAAAATGAGGAATGTTCTATTTTTAAAAGGGGAAGTTGGGTGGGACTATATACTTCAAAAAGGGTACTGTCATAAAAAAGAAAACAAAGAAAGGCTATGGAAATGTCCCAAATTAAAAGAAGCTAGAGACATGACAAGCAAATGACCCTAGACTGAATCCTTTACTGGAAGAGGAAAAATGTTTATAATGTTGATCTTATAAAGTCAACTGGAAAAATTGGAATATAGACAATATATTACAATAGATTATAAAAATATTGTATCAATGTAATTTTATAAATTTGTTAATTGTACTGTGGTTTCTCCAAGAAAATATACACTAAAGTACTTGGGGATAAAGGACAATAATGGATGTAAGCAAATGCGATAAAGTCATGTGATACATGACTTTAGGTAAGACCTTATGTGTATTCTTTGCAATATTTTTTATTTTTGCAAATATGTATACTTGAAATTATTTCTAAATAAAATATTTTTAAAGTGATACCTTTTGTATCTTGAGATCAATAGGGAATTCTTTTTTAGGCACTCAAGTCATCCCCACTGCTCTTCAAAGAGCTTGGCACAGTTTTCATTTTAACTTTACCTGAAGCTTTATTAACTCCTAATATATGCAATTGAGATTCAGAATTGAAAAATAAAGTACATTCTTGGCAGGAGAGAGGTGGAGACCCTAACCCCTAGGGTGACACTCTGTACCTGCCATATGTAAAGGTTTGAAGCACAGATATTTTCAGATCTAAGCTCAAGGAGACCTTTAATTGTACTTCCCCATAATTCTTTCACCACGACATAGGAAAATAGAGTTGAAAATCCTACTGACACAAAATCATTTAGGTAAATGTGAATATGGACCCTATCTCCTTGTCTACTGGCTTAAGATCAGCTCTTACATATCAGAATCCTTCCTATGCCAGAATGACAAAGGAGAGGGAAAGAAAAAAACTCAAAGCAGATTAACTAATTAAAACAGGTCAAAACTTTTGGCAGGCTAGGACTTCACTATAGTGAATAGTAAGGAGAAAACAGATATGGGTATAGAGAGCCCTATTAATACTGATAGAAAGAAGAAAATAATAATATAGGGAACCCCAAAATTCATAGAGAAAGGAGCCCTAAACCTTCAAATAGATGAGCTCAGACATCTGCAAGTGCCCAACCCTCGGAATGGCTTAAGTACATTGTAATAATGGGAGGTTCTCTGGAAAGCACCGGTGACCAAAGTGAATCCTCAGAACTTGAATGCAAAAATGGAAATGGGCTTCCTGGGAATCTGGAAAGCTAGATAGAGACAATACTGCTCAGGGATGCCTTTCTAATGCCACCCCCAATGCTGAATGAGGATGTGGCCTAGCAGATGTTGAATTCAGTTAGAGTATCAGGAGGGTCCTGGATATCAGCATGTACTTACTATTAGTTTATTTGTGTTTATTCTTTATAAACTAGTGGCCCAGTACACAAAATTCATGCATGGGGGAGGGGGTGTTCCTCAGCCCGGCCTGCACCCTCTCCAGTCTGGGACCCCTCGAAGGATGTCCTACTTCTGGTTTACAGGGATTGGGCCTAAACCGGCAGTCAGACATCCCTCTTGCAATCCGGGACTGCTGGCTCCTAACCACTCCCCTGCCTGCCTGTCTGATTGCAGGCCTGCTTGCACCCAACTGGTCCCCCCTGCTGGACTACTTGCCCCCAACTGCCCTCCCCTCCTGGCCGGATCACCCCTAACCGCCTCTGCCTTGGCCACGCCAACCGTGGCTTTGTCCGGAAGGACGTCTGGAAGATGTCTGGTCTAATTAGCATATTACCCTTTTATTAGTATAGATTGTTAAGTTTCATGTTTTACCATAGCTCCCTTAAGTTGTCCTCCTGTTTTTTAAATTGTTTTTTCTTTCTTTTTGATTCTCTGAGTAATTTTTTTCTGAGATATC
>NW_006283155.1:0-4173 GCF_000327345.1 Myotis davidii
TAAATGAAAGAACGATTTGGGCTTGGCAGATAAGACATCAAAAAATAATCTACACTAATAAAAGACAAAGATGCTAATTGACCATACCTTTGCTATGCCCACCAGCCAATCAGAAGATATGCAAATTAACCCAAAAAAGATGTCCATTAAATTTGCATACTGCAGGTGGGGCCTCAGCACGAGACACCCCCGGGGGATCCAGGCCACAGATCGTGGACCGGGGAGGCAGGGCAGGCAGCATCAGAAGCCACCCATGGGATCCAGGCTGCAGAACAGAGACCGGGGAGGTGGGGCAGGCAGCACCAGATGCCACCTGGGGAGGCGGAACCAGCAATCTCTCCAGACAGAAGCCTGAGGCCTGGGCAGGGGCAGAGCCTGTGACTGGAGCAAGCTGGGGGGTCCCTTGCCAGGCCTAAGGCCCCAGCCAGAAGCCTTAGGCCTGGGCAGACAATCTGAGCAGCCTGGGGGTCCCCTGCTCAGGGTAAGGCCCCACCCAGAGGCCTTAGGCCAGGGCAGGCAATCTGAGCGGCCTGGGGGTCCCCTGTCCAGGCCTAATGCCCTGACTAGAGGCCTGAGGCCTAGGCAGGGGCAGAGCCTGTGATTGGAGCAGGCTGGGGGTCCCCTGCCCAGGGCTAACGCCCTGGCAGAAGTCTTAGGCCTGGGAAGGCAATCGGGCCGGACTGGGGGTCCCCTGCCCAGGCCTAATGTCCGGACTAAGGCCTTAGGCCTGGGTATGTACCGCGTCGGTGATCGGTATGAACTACAGAGGGAACACCGTTTCTGACAGCTCATTGCCTAAGCTCCCTGTATGCCATTGGTAATATTCTTAGTAACTTGGGTAATAAGAATCCAAGAAGGTGATGTAGGGTTTTTCCACCTCACTCCTGGAGAACAAAACGAAGGTCTGCTGCTGGAGGGGTTATGAAATATCATATCCTGCCTTAGCCGGTTTGGCTTAGTAAATAATGCCTCGGCCTGCCTACCACAGGGTCTGGGTTCAATTCTGACCAAGGGCATGTACCTAGGTTGCAGGCTCTTCCCTGGGTGGGGCCCAGGTCAGTGCTCATGCAGGAGGCAACCAATCAAACTGTTCCTCTCACTTTGATGAGTTTCTCTCTGTCTTTCCCTTTCTCTTCAACATTCTCTAAAAATCAATGGAAACATATCCTCAGGTGAGGATGAAAAAAAATAATAATAAAGAAATGTCATATCCTATGAAAGACACATCTAGAAAATGCCTAAAGAAAGTTGTCATTTTTTCATGGTGAAAGGACTGGAGTCCATGTTGATGAAAACACCTTGGTGGCTGCGGTGACTGGCAGTGGCTGCAGCAGAGGGGTGATGGGGCTGGTGCTTTCCCCTGATCAGCACTGTCGCCTCCGACTAAAGGAGGCCAGACTTCGGCTTAGGCCCGCTCCCCAAGGGCAGCAGGGAGTGGGCCTAAGCCATCAAAAGGACAACCCCTGAGGGCTCCCACTATGTGAGAGGGGGCAGGCTTGGCTGAGGGACCACCCTGCCCCACAGTGCACGAATTTCGTGCACCAGGCCCCTAGCATATTATAACATCAATACACTGAGTGTTAAATACCAACAACAAAAGTAAAATTATTAATAGCATAATCAAAATAAAATGAGACAATAATGCTAAGTAAAAAAACCAGATGCAAAAGGTCACATGTTGTATCATTAAATTTGGAGGAAGTACTCAAAGAAGATAAATCCATACACAGGTGAATGAGGTGCTGCCAGGGGCTGGAGGAAGAGAAAATGGGCAGTGGCTGACTAATGGCGCAGGGTTTCCTTCTGGCTGCTGAAATGGGTTGGAATTAGATAGAGGTGAAAGTTGTATAACACTCTAAATGCATGAAACTATAAGTTTAAAACATTTAATTTTGAATTCTCAGAGCCTCCTCCAGAAGCCTCTTCTCCTGGGTCAGCTTCTTAGACTCTCCCCATAGCCTGGCCCCCAAACGCTCTCCATTCCCCCCTCAAGAAGAAATCCAATGGCTTTGTGGTCTTGCCAATGGGAGAAAGAACACAGCAGGAAGCAAACGAACATACTGAGAAAGCAAAAAATGAGACAGACCAACTCAATGAACAAGCCAGTGAGCAGATTCTGAAGGCGGACATAAAGCAAATCCTGCCAACCATTGTTTTTCAGAAGAGGTAGGAACTGATGGCCCAAATCCCACATTTTTGAGCAACAACATTTGCAACCATCTCTATGCTTGCACTGCTCGGGGAGACACATGGAAACGCACTGTGTTATTTAACCAGAGTTGAAGTACAGAATTGAAAAGTAATAAATCAGGTCACAGAACAGATTTTCATTGTGATGAAAACCTTTCCTTGGAAAATAATTGCACCCAAAGTGCAAGCCGTGATGCATTTTCAAAGTCCACGAAATATCTGGAAAGGATTTGATGAAATGTTCACATCCAATGCAGGATAAAGCCAGCAGGAAGAGGCCGAGAAACAAAAATCTGGTCTATGGCCATTCTGACGCAGGTGCAGGTAAGTTGGGAGAGATCATGGAAGGTGGTATTTGCCAAAATCCAATTCATTACTACTTGCTTCCTGATATGGAAGATGAAGATGGGGAAGGAGAAGAGAAGAAGATGATGATGGAGGGGGAGAGGGAGAGGATTGAAAGCTACCAACCAAGAAGCTGATGGAGATGAAGGAGACAGTGACTAAGGAACACTGATGGATTCCAACCTTCTTTTTAAGTTTCCTCCAGCCACTGGGAACAAGTTACAGTCTGGATTTTGTTTTGTTTTGTTTTACTCTTAGGCTCAATCATTCTGCTCTTGACGTCTTCCTTCTCCCTTACATCCTGGCTCTCAACTTATTTTAGGGGAAATACCTTGAGCAGAATACAGTGGGAAAAGAATCTCTAACGCTTTCTGTTCCCAATTCACTTTTTTTCTTTACTTTTAGAAGTATTTTCCCATTGATTTTTTAAATTTATTTTTCTTTCTTTATTAAGGTATCACATTTGTGTCCTTATCTCCTCATTGCCCTCCCCACCCCCACTCATGCTCTCATCCCCCTGGTGTCTGTGTGCATTGGTTAGGCTTATATGGATGCACACAAGTCCAAATTCACTTTCATCCCTTCCTGACTCAACAAACACTATGTGGAGTCAATGCCCCTGTGCTCCGTGGGAAAGAAAAACCTTCTGCTTACCTTGCTCCGCTGGAGGCTGGAGGCTCAGCCCGCGCAGTAGTGCACAGAATTCCAGCTTTCTTCCTCCTTTCTCTGTACATTGAGCACACAGATTATATGGTGTCTCTGTGAATGTAAACAGCATTTACCAACATATACCTGTCTACTTTGTCTTGTATGGAACATTTAAAAATAAAAATAAAAATTGGTTTATAGAAGGTCAAAGGGTAGATATGAGATGTTTCAGTTTGTTAAGTGGGCATTCTGACAATAAGGCTTCCCCTTTGTTATGTTTAATTCTGATGTTTAATGGACTTCCTTGCAGTTTAAGATGATACTTTCAAAATAAAATTCTCTCCTAATAATGGCCTGTGCCCTGCCACTCAATGGGACAATAGCAGACCTGCAGAATCTTATTTGGAATTGTCATTCTCTATTGTATTTTTTTCCTGTTTATTTAATTTTCTTTTGTTTGTTTCACTGGAAAGAAAAGATAATGCTCAATTTTAAACATTAAAAGTGTACCAGCTGTGGAAAAAAAAAACAAAACACTGAGGAGAAGAAACCAAGATGGCGGCATAGGTAAACACTGGAAATAGCTGCCTCGCACAACTACTTTAAAAATACAATTGAAAGACAAAACGGACATCATCCAGAACCACAGGAAGGCTGGCTGAGTGAAAATTCTACAATGAGAAGGAAAGAGAAAAGCACATTGAGACTCAGAGGAGGTGTGGAAGTAAAGTGCAGAGGTACAGAGGCACACGTTGAAAGGGCTGGCAACTGAGGACACGGTTGTCTTTTTCAATTCAGAGGGAGTCTTAAGCTCCTGACTGCTCTGAATTCCAGTTCAAGGAGAGTCTCTGGGGACCCAGACTCATACAGGGAGAAACTGGACTGTCTGGCATAGGTCTGAACTCAAGGGTGGCTTTCTCTCAGAGGTGCTTGCAGCGATTACTGAGACATTGAGATACGGGGCCTCTTAGGGTAGGACTGAGGATCAGC
>NW_006283155.1:5530-24894 GCF_000327345.1 Myotis davidii
AAGGGTGTGGGGGTGTGGGAAGAAACTGGACAAAAATCGTACACCTATGGATGAGGACAGTCGAGGCAGGGTAAGGGCAGAGGGTGGGGTGGAAACCAGGTGGAGGGGAGCTATGGGGGGAAAAAAGAGAAACAACTGTAATAATCTGAACAATAAAGATTTAATTAAATAAATAAAAATAATTTTTTTTTAAAAGTGTACCAGTTGGTTTCTTAGAATGAAACTAAATGTGAAGTTTACACCAGTAACAAAAAAAAAAAAGGAGGAATGAATACTTACATCTCAATTTCCAAAGATCAGTGGCTCAAAAAAGTTTTAGAACTAATACTGGGGATAGAAGAGAAGTGAGGCACAATTAGCAAAAAGCATGCGAAGCAGAAGAATAAAAATTCTAGTAAAAATGGTGTCACTGATTATGTGAGATCCAAAAGCATTTGTCACAGCTGCATTGGGCTAGAAATTGTAAAAAACACAAATGTGAGAAGATATTCCAAAAGAACCTGGGTTTCTAGAACATCCAATTTACCCACCAGAGGCAATCTTAGAGAAATTTAACTTGATTCAGGAAAAATGAAATGACGACAGAAACAGAGCCCAGAAGTTTAGATCATCTCTATTCTACAAAATAAAATCTTCCCTCTTGATATGAAAATCCAATCCTCATACCATCTGGACATGATCTTCAGAGATATGCACGAGCTACTACTTTCATCCGTCAGGCTACTCCTATTATGAGACTTAACAAAATTCGTCACTGAGAACAAAGATTCACAAGTGTATGTGGATGAAACTAAGACACTGGTTGGATCTAGGAAGGCAGGGAGAGTTAAGGCAGAGGCATAGAAATTGCTCTTCCCCTCTCTTGTCAATCCATGTCTATGGTCTTTAAGATAACTTGTTATGTAAAATTATTTATTTATCTAAGATGCACCTACACTGAATATATCTGAAAATTAAAAAAGTCAATATTAAGAAAAAAATTGTAAATGGAAGATTATAAGAGAGGGTTTGGCGTGCCAGCAAAAGTTACCAGCATGCCATGTTTGGCACTCATGCCAGGGGTTGCCCACCCCTGTCCTAGAACCTTTAAATATTATTTTTTTAGGGAAAAGGTGCTTTTGAAGATTTTATCAAGGATCTTAAAATGGAGAGATGATCGTGGATTCCCCAGGTGGGCCATGAATGCCATCACAAGTGTCATAAGAGAGAGCAGAGGGAGATTTGACACACACCCAGAGAAGAGAAAGTGATGTGAAGATGGAGACAGAGATTTGAATGACGTGGCCATAAGCCAAGGTATGTTGGCAGTCACCAGAAGGAATAGATTCTCCCCTCAGGCTTCCAAAAAGTGCAGCCCTGCCAACACATTGATTTAACTCAGACATACTCATCTGGGCCTTCTGGTGTCCAGAACTGTAAGAGAATAAATTTCTATTGTGCTCAGCCACCCAGTTTGCAGAATTGGTGACAGCAGTCAAAGGAGACTAATATTATCCTTCATCTCCTCCTCCCCTTTCTTCTTGCCTTAAAGATAAACATGAGACCCAGAATAACAAGCAAGAAAACAAAACCCATGATGATGAAAATGACAGATAGAGAAAAGAGCAAGTCCCAGGATTCTCACAATATCCCTACAGGAATCAGCCTAGGACCCCTTACCTACAAGTTACTGGTTTTACAAAAGAAATGTATGTCCCATTAGCTTAACCCACAGCAATTCTATATGAAACAGCTCTCCTTGACCTGCTAACCAGCTTCACCTCTCCTCTCAGCTCTCTGCTAGCCCATTCCTCCTATTCCCCCAGCACACAACCATGACTTGATACTTTCTACACAGTGTCTGCTTTACTTGCAGCAGCAAGTTTTTTGAGGACAGTGATATTTATCTATGTAGCCCCAGGATTTCGACCGGTGTAGTCACATGCCAAGCAATCAGCAAAGGACCATAAACAAATGGATGAGGTCTTGCAAAGGACATTAGCCCTGGAAGGAGTGCCATATGGCAGCCATCCTGCTTATTACAGTGTCTTTAGAACAGGCCCAACTGCACATTCTTAATGAGCAAGAATGTCATTTGCTTCAGTGACTTGAAACGTTCAGTGTCAGTAGTGAAAGGGCCCTACATACCAAACACTTCCTCCAGTTCACTGTCCAATGTTTTCTGGACTTCTGGATAGCAACCCAGTAGGTACAAGGCCCAGTTTATTCCAGCTGCAGTTGTATCATGGCCCTACAAATGTAAGAAAGGAAAAAAAACAGCTTAGAAAGCAGAGTTCTATTGAGAAGGTTAGGGATGCTAACTCTATTTTGAATTAACTCTGGATTTGACAGCTGTGACATGACCCCAGACAGAACAAGTTAATTTTATACAGCATTTTACCTCCGTGGGGAACAAACCAATGAAACAATCCCTTCAAAGGGGATGCCTCTGGGTACAGGGACATTCAATACGACAGAGTCACATACTTGGTGAGAGTGGCTGGGCTGGGCTAACAGGAGGCATTCGGAGGGCACTTCGTGCCCTGGACTGTTTTTGAGGGAATAAAAGTGTGACTTTCCTGAGCCAAGTGGCCAGATCTACACTTCTCCACTGTCCCCCATTTGTACGGTTGGTTTTACCTGGACACCAGGCAACATCAGGCAGCACATAGGTGGTGCTGAGCAACAGTCTCCACATCAAGAAGTTGATAAATAGCCCCATTTAAACCTTGCAGAATTTGAGGCAAATTCCAAACATTTTGTAGAAATGAACTCAATTATTCTTCAGAAAAAATCCATGGGAGCCCAGCAGGCCTGGTTCAGTGCTTGAGCATCGACCTATGAATCAGGAGGTCATGGTTCGATTCCTGGTCATGACACATGGGGTTGTGGGATCGATCCCCAGTAGGGGGCATGCAGGAGGCAGCCAATCAATGATTCTCTCTCATCATTGATGTTTCTGTCTTTCCCTCTCCCTTCAATAAAAATATATTTCTCTGAAATCAATAAAAATATATATATTTTTAAAATCTCCATGAGATGCTTGATACCGCTATTCCCATTTTAGAGATGACAAACTGAGCCCCCAAAAGATGCTACATGACTTTCCCAGGGCCCGACAGCTTCATAGGAGGTGGAGGCAAGAGTTGGACCTTCGGAGTTTCTGATGACAAAGCAGAGTCCACACTTTTCACCTCGGGGAGCATGGGGGATCCGGGGTGAGGAGAGTCCAGCTCCAATACTGATGGTGACACCCTGGACGACCTTCTCTGTCTGTTCAGTGTCATTAGGCATCAGCCCCTTATTTCCTGTCCTCATCTCAGCAGGACAGTCCACATGCATAATGGTAAGTTCTTCAGAAAAAAAAATGTATTTGAAAAAAAAAAAGAATATTATAATTCTTTCTGGTCCATTTACTCTATGAAACATAAGTGACCATTGCAATATTTCATCTCCTGGGCAGAAGTCTCTGAAAGGCTTATTTTAGCTCCTAAGTGGAATTGTTGAGGACTTTTCTGCAATTTTCTAATGTTGGCATGATTATATTTTCTCACACTTGCAATTCCTTTACAGAAATGACCCTGAAGTCCAGACAAAAGCTGGCCCATGTCACTCAGTTGTTTAGCAAAGTCATAGAGGATGTGCTCTTGCTAAACAATTCTAATAGCTTCTCTTGAATTTGAAAATGAAGTTCCTGTTTTATTTTTTTCTGCGACTGAAAGGCAGCAAACACAAAGCACAGAGCCAACAAGTGCATTGGCAGAACTGCGCAGGGCAAGAATGTCAGACCAGGAGCTTAAAAGGCCTGGCACAGACAAATTTAAAAGTAAAAAAATAAAATAAAAGGCCTGGCATCAACAGCCTGAATCCTCTTACGGAGGAGGTCAGAATATTGTAGTTATACATGCTATGTCCTCTATTTCATAGGTAGAAGGGAAAAATTAGAACTTCAAAGAATGTTAGAGCTGCAAAAAAGAGATCATTAGTCTGGTTGTTTTTGTGGAAGTGAGAGGTTACTGGTGGGAGATGGATGTGTATGTGCAGGTGTGAGTGTGTGTGCAAATGCACGTGTGAGTGTGTGTGTATGCATGTGTGGGTGCAGGGGCCACTTCAACATCAGACACCAGCCAATGTGTGTTGCACAAGAATGTGCCGGGCATGATGGTTGGTGCACATTAGAAAACTATGCACCTAGTCCTCAGAGCTGTTCTGTGCGGCCCATGTTATTACAGCGAGGACACAGAAGTCTCGAAAGGGAGAGGAGGTGCCCGAGGTCACACTTCTAGTATAGGACAGAGCTGGGATTTGGCCCCACAGCCCCCATTTTAGTGAAATACTTACTTGTAGATGTCCATTTTCTGCATAATGTTTCTTTTCTATAAAGTAATCTGCTTAAAATAGCCATTTAAAACCACTGATACATTCCATCTTTCCACACAGGGAAACTGGGGCAGAGATCTGCAATGAATGGGCCTGTCTCCTCTGGCCAGTCAGCACAGACCTGGGAGAAGTCAGGTATGTGGACCCTTCACACCGCTTGCTTCCTGCTACAGGGTGTAGAGCTTTCCTCCCTTGGGAGGCACTGCACCCAGGTGGCTGCAGGCAGAGCAAACACAATGCATGCAGTACGCCATCGAAAACTGATGGTTTTTTCGTTCTTCTATTTCCAGGACATTCCACATGCTGCCTTTTAAAACCATTTCTTAATCTTTACTTGGTAAGCCACATGTTAAGAGCTTTTCTCTTTATAATATTTAATGTCGTTACTTGTAAAGTTATCATCTTTACAAAAAATTTGTCTTTTTGCCCAGCCGGTATGGCTCAGTGGTTGAGTGTTGACCTGTGAATAAGGAGGTCACGGTTCAATTCCTGGTCAGGGCACATTCAGGAAGCAGCCAATCAATGATTCTATCTCATCATTGATGTTCCCATCTCTTTCTCCCTCTACCTTCCTCTCTGAAATCAATAAAAATATATTAAAGTGAGAGAGAGAGAGAGAGAGAGAGCCCAGAAGCCCGGCCAGGTATCATGTTGCTTTCTCTCCCTAAAAACAAGAATAAAACTATATATTTTTTAAATTTGTCTTTTTTTTAATGTAAAGACCAGAAATGTCTTTAGAATCACAAACTGGTTAACTATCTACTAGAAGGAGCTGGGAAGACGGTGGCTGGCAGGACAGAGTTCAGAAAGGTTTGAGTGAGTGAGGAAGTGACAGGGGAGTGTGTGGACATGTCTAGTATGTGTGTGAATGAGGGAGGAATAGTTAAATCTGGCAGGATTATCAGGCTGGTAGACCAGGCTCTCCTGGACAGGGAGCCCCTACCACCGCTGGGGGCACTCCCCTGGCTGGGAGCCCAGACCATCTTGAAGGGGAGAGGGGCCTCCTCTAGGAACTCATCAGCACCACCACCCAGACTGGCCTTGGACACTGTTCGAGACCCTGCAGCCACACCAGCCAAAGGCCTGCTGCCTTGTCCGCAGACCTGCAGACCCTAGGACATCTCCCTCCAAAGGCGGATGGCTCCCGCAGCAATAAGTGGGACTTCCCCCTCCCTGGCTGCCGACCTCCAGACACGTGGTCACACCAGTCCAGTGCACAGGCACCCTGAGTCTGCCACCCTGGCAGAGGGCTCTCTGGTGCCTCTGTAAGCCACTACTGGGTGCGCACATATCCAAACAAGAGCGCACAGCCCCAGCAGTAGAACCTCGGACTTCCCACTTCCTGGCTGCCTGCCCACAGACATAGTGATCATGTGGTTTCAGCACACAGGTCCCCTGAGTCCTCTGCCCCAGCAAGCGGCTCCCAGGTGCCTCTGTGAGCAGCCTAGGGGCGCACTCGTAACCAACTAAGGGCAGACGACCCTGGCTGCAGAAACTCGGACTTCCCCCTCCTCGACGGCCAATCTCCAGTCACTGCAGTGGCACCAATCCAGCACACAGCCCCCTTAAGTCTGCTGCCCTGGCAGGCGGCTCCCAGGTGCCTCTCAGAGCCACAGCAAGGCATGACCCTGGCTGCCAGCATCCAGTCCCCAAGATAGCCCTGCGCAAGCACACGAGTCCCCTGAGCCCACTGTCCCAGTAGAGAGCTCCTGGGTGCCTCTGTAAGCCGCCCCTGGATGCATGTATCCAACCAAGGGAACACAGCTCGCAGAACAGAAACTGGGACTTCTCGCTCTCCTGGTTGGCAGCACACCATGATCTTGCAGCTCCAGCTTGTGGGCCCCACGAGCACATAGCCCCAGCAGATGGCTCCTGGGCCCCTCTGTGAGCTGCCATTGGGAGTGTGCCTCAGCAACCAAGGGCACATGGCTCCCTCGACAGGATCCATGACATCTCCCTCCTGGCTGCCTACCTCTGGACACCTTGGTGAGTTACTGAGGACCCTCCTCCCCAGACAAGGTCACATTGTTTCAGCCACAGGCTCTGAGATTCCCACAACCCCAGATGCTGGATCCTGAACCCCATCGTCATTCAGAGAGAGAAATCACTTTGGCCAGAGTCCCACTGCCTCAACTGCAGACAATGGGACAGCTGTCTCCCACTGTCTCAGGCTCTGGAATCCTTGTAGTGAGTTATAGAGTGACGCTACCCCAGTAAGAGTCACACAACACCAGCCAAAGTCAAAGTACCTGAGCCTCAGGCCCCAAGACCCCTTCCTCCCAAGCCCATGCACTCTGGGCACTCATAGTGAGCACATACCAGTGAGACCTCAGACAACCCTTGCCACAAATGCTAGAACCATGGTCACATCCACAACAGCTTGCACAACGAAGGTGGAGGTGAGTCACATTGCCAATTTGTGATGAAACTTCGTCCACGAATAAGAAACTAACACTCAAGATATAAGTACATCAAGAGAACCCAAATAGCTCAAGTAGGTGACTCCGCTAGATCACCAAGCCCAGGAGATCTGAGAAACAGCACCACTTGGTCCCCAAAATCACCAACTACACAGGATTATCCCCAAAAGAACCTGGGTAGCAAAACAGTTGGATCTAAGACATAGAAACAATTAAAACATTACAGCAAATAGTGGGGAGACATAAAAACAATCCCCAAAGGAAAGAAATAAAGGAATCAACAGAAAGGGAATTAAATGAGATGGAGGCAAGTAACTTATCAGAGAAAGAATTCAGAGTAATAGTTATAAGGATGCTCAAACATCTGGATGACAAATACACACAATTCAATGAGAATTATAAGAAGCTGAATAAGAATGTCACCAACATGAAAAGGAATCAAGAGGAAATGAAGAATGACCTAGCTGCAATAAAGAACATAAAGAAAGGCTTCAATAGCACACTTGAAGAGGCTGAGTACCACATCAGTGAATTAGAAGGTAGGGTAGGAAAAAACACACAAACACAGCAGCAATTGGAAAGAAAACTTACAAAGCAGGAGGTGAGTCTAAGGGAGCTTTGGGACAACAAGAAAGGAAACAACATCCACATAATAAGAGTGGCAGAAAGACAGGAAGCGGAGCAAGGAATAGAAAACCAATTTGAAGAAATAATGACAGAAAACTTCCCTGATGTTGGGAAGAAAGAAAACCATACAAGTCTACAGCTTTTTCTGAAGAAGAAAGTTGATCTGGTATTTAATTAGGGTCTTGAACTTTGTAATTTCTAACTACAATATAATGATTCTTCATCAGTTATAACAAGCTACTTCAAAATGTGATCAGACTTATAAAAAATGCCAAAAAATTTTTAAAAGAATTCCTAGAAATTATTTTTTTAAGTTAAAAAGAAATTGTGAAAAGATCATCCCTTATACCAAGGATCCCAACATATTTTAAAAGCAGGCTACAAATAATTCCTACTATTTCATGTTATTTCTAATTTTATTATTCAATGCTTTAACAGGTCTATTAGTGCTGGTTATTTCTTCATCCTTAGCAACTCCCAAGATTAAAAACAAATATTTTCTTGTTATGTAACAGGAACTGTAATTTCTTTAATGATGATACCTGAGACTAACTTGACAATGCAAAATACCTCAAACATGAAAGTGTCCACTTCTTCTCGAATAGCCTCATGGCTTAGCTTGTTCCCTTCATCATCCATCACATTTAAAAGTAGGTCGAGAAAGGCCTTGTGTTTTCTTTTGGAGAGGGTCATGCCCTTATCATCACTTTTACGTTCTTCATATCTCTTTATTTCATTAGCCCGTTCATTGATGACCTGTATGATTTAAATGATCACATGCTTTAGTGTAGAATTTGATATGGCCTAATAATCATTGTCCTGTGAAAATATACTCACTTCTTTATCTGATTTTTTTTTCTAAGCCTTTCCTGGTCTGTCTCACTGAACAGGAACTTCGGTTTTTATGAAAATATAGTAAAGCTTTCTAAGAACATTTTTAGGGCTTTATTTGATAAGACTTTCTAAAACAAATTTAATGTCATACAAATACATAATTCCCAAGGACTATTTTTGCAGCCTTTCCAACATGGGGATAGAGTAGTAGTCTCCTGAATAGGGCCCCAGTGACTTGAAAGAACTCATGAGAAAAAGTTGGGTCATAGTGAGAACACAATCATTATATAATAGACTAATTATAGATCACTCTAATTATGTGTTGTATTGGAGAAAAGAATCACCCTGTACGCTTGCCGCTCCTTCTGCCTAGAATGCTCTTGCCTCAGAAACCAGCATGACTAGCTTCCTCCCTAGTTTTAGATCTCCACTGCCCATTGTCACACTGTCAGGGTCACTGCTACCCTAGTCTCTAGCACTCACTCTCTTCCTAAGCCTAATTTACCTTTTTTTCCATTTTACTTACCGCCTGGCATTGTATTTCTTATTGAGTGACTTTCTCCTCCAACTTTAATGTAGCAGCAAATTTCCTTTATTCATCGATATATTTCCAAACTTTAGAGCACTGCTTGGCATTTTAAACATGTTCATCAGGCCCTGACCAGTTTGGCTCAGTGGATAGAGCGTGGGCCTGTGGACTGAAAGGTCCCAAGTTCGATTCCGGTCCAGGGCATGTACCTTGGTTGTGGGCACATCCCCAGTAGGAGGTGTGCAGGAAGCAGCTGATTGCTATTTCTCTCTCATCGATGTTCCTAATTCTCTATCTCTCTCCCTTTCTCTGTAAAAAATCAATAAAATATATTTTAAAAAACCCATAAACATCCCTTTAAAAAAAATGTTCATCAGGTATGTGTTGAATGAATAAAAGAATGAAAGCCCCTGAGATTAATCTGGTTACACATTTCAACTTTCTCCTCCTTTCAGGCAATTGTCCAAACCTGCTTCTGCCTTGACTGAACAGATCCCAAATTCCATAAGGGCAAGCATCATGTCCTCTCTTTGTTTCTTGGTGAAACCCCTAATGCCTGGCACTTAGTATGCAATTTTTGATATTATCCATCCAATTTGGAATTCATTCATTACTGATACTGATATTAATGCATGAAATTTGAAGACAAGTATAATCTACACTAATAAAAGACAAAGATGCTAATTGACCATATCTTCGCTATGCCCACCAATCAGAACGACTATATGCAAATTAACCCAACCAAGATGGCGACCGGCAGCCATGGAGCTGGAGCAAGCAGGAGGCTTGGTTGTCCAGGTGATGGAGGAAGCCAAGCTTCCTGCCTGCCCTGAGCCAGATGTGGCCTCCGCTCATGGCAACAAAGTTTCAATTATAGAAGACAAATAAATACCAGATACCTACTTCAGCCAGCCTCCACTGGGAGCTTGGGGGGCTGGGGGCCGTGGCCAGCCTGCAAGCAGCCATCAGCCCCTCACCCAGGATGGCCACACTCTCATGGGGTGAGGGTCCCAACTGGGGGGCTTGGCCAGCCTGAAAACTGCCATCAGCCACTCACCCAGACTGGCCAGGCACCCCAGCAGGACCCCCCTACCCTGAAGGGGGTTTGGCCAGCCTGCAACCAGCCATCAGCCTCTCACCCAGGTTGTCCAGGCACCCCAGGGGGACCCCCACCCTGAAGGGGCTGTGGCCAGCTGCAAACAGTTGATGCCCTTCACCCAGGCTGGCCAGGCACTCCTATATAATAAAAAGGTAATATGCAAATTTATGCTAAACAGCAGAATGACTGGGAATGACTGGTCACTATGACACACAGTGACCACCAGGGGGCAGATGCTCAATGCAGGAGCTTCCCTCTGTTTGTCAGTGCGCTCCCACATGGGAGCTCTGCTCAGTCACAAGCCAGGCTGACGGCTGCCAGTACAGCAGTGGTGGTGGGAGCCTCTCCTGCCTCCTCAGCAGCACTAAGGATGTCCAACTACAGCTTAGGCAGCTCCCCGCTGGCAAGTAGACATCTCCCAAGGGCTCCTGGGCTGCCAGAGAAATGTCTGACTGCCAGTTTAGGCCCAATCCCCCAGGGAGCAGGCTTAAGCCAGCAGGTGGTCACCCCCCAAGGGGTCCCAGACTGCGAGAGGGCAGAGGCTGGGCTGAGGTACCCCTCACCCCCTGAGTGCAGAAATTTTTGTGCACTGGGCCTCTAGTTATACTTATAAAATACAAACTGTTCACCATTCACCTATTGCCAGACAATTTTGCTATATTCCACTGAGGGCAGCTCACTCCAACATCTCAGTCATCTAACATCTAGGGAATCTAACCACTTGATCTGTTGGTGGAGGCAGTACCTCATTGTCAGGAAGCAATGCCGTCATATTTTAAACTAAAATTTACAGCAAAGAACAAATATAATTACTTCAGCACTTTTATCAGTACATTTAAATTATAATGCATGTTTTCAATTAAAGTTTGCCTTTTCTAAACATACTTTTAACACAAAGACAGACTATATCCAGAACATTGCTATTTCCTTGTCATTAAAAATTAAATAGTAATATCTAGTTAATTCTTATATTTTTCAGTGTAAGATACTGCTATAAATGCCTTTTGTCTTTGAAAACCATGGCCTAATCCAAACACCTTGCAGAAGATTCGTATAATACAGACCCTGTGTCTTTATTCTCTTAGCATAGCACCCAGTTTGTTAATAAACTACCATAGCTCATATTACATTTTGTAATTATTTATTTATAGACAACCTCTCCCAGTAGAATATCCTTCCCCAGTAGGGAACATTAATGACTTGGCATGTTAACAAACACAGGAGTCATGCACTTATAAAAGTTCTAGAAAGTGATAGTGGTAGAGGTTGCACAACATTGTTAATGCCCCTAATGCCACTGAATGGTACACTTAAAATGGCTATTATGATAAATTTTATGTTATGTATGTTTATCCACATTTAAAAAAATGAGGACTTACATTGGTGGTAAAATTATGTAAGATCTTTAGGTTCCTTTTGTGGTCCCTTCCATCTTTAAACAAAAGGTACAATACATCATGCCAGAACCAAATCGTCTTCATTCTTCGATGTAGTAAATCAGTCATCCTATAAACAGGATGCAAATGTATCAGCTGATATATCAAAAATGTGCATTGCTTGAGTACCTATTTGGTGCCTGGTATCAATGAGGGTAATATGTGGCAACGATGATAATTCGTCTCAGCGGCTACCAAGAGCTCTATCCTTTATGCTCAACAATGAAGGCATGGGTTATTACACATCCAAGGAAGCTTAAAAATTAAATGGGTCCTATAGGGGAATGAAGAATTCATTAGAAAATATCCTTACTAGATGGCCATCTGATCACTCCTTCTATTTCTCCAGGAAGAGTTCTGGACCACCCCAAGCTGCCTGGAGCTCTTATACCACAGGGTGGGGTGAATCTGTCTGTTTAATGTCCACGCATTTTCTTGATCACTCCTCTGCTATCCTCTTCTCCAGGAAAGTGCCCCTCCATCACGAGTCCCTCCCTCAACATTTCCAGTGATGGAGCAGAAAGACCTAGACATGATCTCCTCCTTTGAGAACAGCTTATAGGCCAATTCTGCAGAGTGGCCTTTCCTGGTCACTCAATCAGTGGGCCCTATTTCTGTTTTCTGCTAGAATGTCAACTTTATTTTTTCTTTCTAAGCAATTATTATAGTTTATAAGTTTATACTTGTTTTGATGCTTGTATCCCTGTTATTCTGTACTGTGGAACACTATAAAACTAGTCGGTATCTTATGTAATGAATGGCAGATTATATCCTATATAATAAAAGCCTTACATGTAGAGAGTCTGGTCCTCCATTTGGCTGGTCAACCAATCAAAGTTTAATATGCTAATGATATGCTACAGCCGCACAACTGCTCACTATGATGTGCACTGACCAACAGGGTCAGATACTCCAACCGGTACGTTAGCTTGCTGCTGGGGTCCGGCTGATTGGGAATGAGCGAGATGGGCCAGACATGTCCAGGAGCCTTCCCAGGGTCCCTCCCTGGCTGGCCCACCTCCAGCATCTCTCCCTGGCCCTGATCATGCACTGCTGGTGTCCCTTAGCTTGGCCTGCGTTGTCTTGAAATTCGGGTCAGGGGACCACGCCCCCCCCGCCCCCAGGTGCATAAATTTCATGCACCGGGCCTCTAGTAAGCTAATATGTGTTGAAATGGGCAGTGGACTTAAAGACAGAATTCCTCAAATCAAACGCTTGCCCTGCCGTTTAATTCTTCAATAATCTCAAGCAATTTTTCAAAGTACAGTGGGGCCTTGACTTATGAGTTTAATTCGTTCCATGATGGAGCTTAAAACTCAAATTACTCGTATGTCAAATCACTGTGATGTTTGCTGCACAAACTAGCGTGGGGTATCTGAAGCTGGCTCGTAACCTGAATTTTTTTGAGCTTGCAACTCAAAGCAAATATCGGCCGAGAGACGGCTCGTATCGCAAAAAAAACTCGTTAGTTGGGACACTCGTAAGTCAAGGCCCCACTGTAAATATGACTATTAAATTAAAAAATAATGCATACTGAGTGCAGAAAATATGGGAAGAAATAATAACAACTCAAACAAGAAAGAGAAGCACATAACACAAAATAATTATCACAGCTCACATTATGGAATAATATCTACAAGTTTTTTTAATGAATAATTTTATAAACCTGGTGGTTATCATGCTAAAAATATTGTTTTTATCTCAATGTTATCACTAATCATCATAATGTAATTTCTCAATATATCATAAAATAATCATTTAAAATTATACCATAGCCTGGGTGTGCCACATTTTATACAATAAATCCTTTACTGTTAAAATACATGCTTAAATGATTAGATTGATTTTTAGTGCAATATTTCATTGTGAAACAATGATTGTGAAACAATGAAAAAGTTACAAGACAAACCAAAAAAATTATTAGCGATATTTTTTAAAGCTTGAATCAATAACAATTTAAAACATAATTAGAAGGGCTCTGTTTACCTATAAACTGCACGGACATACTCAGAATCATCATGAGTCTGAGCATCAATATTCTTGCCCATAGCTGTCTCTGCAAAATATGGGTGAGAAGCAACAAATCAATTCACATACATGCCTTCTGATTATTCTCCAGTGGCAAACACTTCAAAGAAGAGGTAAATTCTTCTATATTTTAGTAGTGTTCCTGTCCCCTTTCACTCTTGCACCTTTTGTTCCTCCTACTCCCTGTTCCTGCTCCTTCTTCCCTCTGCCCTTCCTGGCAGGTTGGCTCTGCTCGAAGCCCTGGCAGTGGGTACGGCTTCTCAGGAGCCTAATTTAGCGGAAGGATCAGCCCAAAGAAGCCAATATCCTTTCTAACCCCTTCACTTGCCATCCCAGTGAAATGTTATTTTCTATCTGGACCATTGTATGTATTCTATATTACCAATGTTTAAAAGAGCACTCACCAAATTTGAAAATTTTTTCTAAATTTCTAAGTTCTGAGTTTTCAAAAATGAGAAATTTCCCCCTTTTATCCAACCTTAACCCTCTGAAGGTCAAGGAGCTCCATGAGTCTACTTGGATCTCTAACATCTTCGAAGTCTCCAAAGTCCCCACCGAAGTCCTGCTTTCTCTTTCTCAGTTGACGGGGTCCTATTGCTGCATGCCAGCTCAAGGATTGAATTACTGTGCTCCACTTCTCTAAGGATGACTGCTTTTTCATTGAATTTCAAGAATTCCCGGTACGAAACTCCCCTGTGCTGTACTCCATTTATACATTGGGACTTTCTAATTCTCCTTGGAACACTGGTGATCATCATTATTGAATACCATGGCTGGAGATTACTCTGCACCCTGGATTCCTGTCTCTCAGAGGCCCATTATCACCCAAACTTTTCAGCTTCTCCCTACTCCCCGACTGCACATTCTTGCTACAGGAAAACTACCTCGTGTCAATGACTGACATAAGTTACGCAGAAGACAGCTTTACCGATTTACACTGACTTACCTGGTAAGAAGTCCTAGGCCAAGCCATGGTTGTAGGAATGTGTACAGATAAGACTTGTCAATTTGCTTTGAGCTAGTTAAAATTACCTTAGAAAGAGGGAAAAGAAAAATGAGAGATAGAGATATGAACGAGAGAAAAGGAAAAATGAGAGATAGAGATATGAACGCAACCTTAATTATAAGAATACTGGGCTAGACACAACTACTTTCTAAAGTAACATTTCATAACCATTACTTCTTTGTGGTTCATTTTCATTACTATGACTCAAAGAAATTTAACTTGTGTTGAAGCATACAACTGTCTCTAACTCTTGGAGACTAGCTGGAGTTGATTGAAAGGAAAATGTCTAAGATAATTCCCTGACTCCTGCCATGAATTAGGAGCCAAGTGCAGTTGTTTATTGAGGGTAGGAGTGAGGGAAGGGAAGGTCGGTGAATCAAAGGATGACCACATTTAGGGAGATGCAAATCACTAGTTCGTTATCAGGTATGTTGAATTGGAGTCATTCAAATCGCCATAGTCTGAAAGCAGGTATGAAGCTCAGGATTTAGGCTTATACTAGGTACACATTTGAATGTCTCCAGGATATAAGTAGCATCGGGAACTATGGGTATAATTAGGTTGCCTGCAGCCAAAGTAGAGGACAAGGGATGAGCATATGCACAAAATGCTTCTCAGGATCTTGCTGCAGTTCCCTACTTTGGACAGATCTCTATCCACCTATACTAAGCCCATTTATACTAGGCCAGCAATGGCTGAAATCTCACCTGTGGCCCTCTTGTATCTCCTTCTGACCAGATTCTGTAGTGTGGTACCAAAGACACTCTAAGAGTTTTACCACAATGAGTAAGAAAAATGTATCCAAGCCCAGCAACCCTAGGAAATTCTGCTGTTAATTTTTCTCCATGAAGAGAAGGTCTGTTTTTCCCATTTTTACTTCCTGAACCAAATCCTTTGTCATCAAAGTATAAGATAAGACCCTCAATGTCAGGATAATAAGTAAAAGATAGCTATACAATTTTTTTTAGGAGTAATTTCAATAGCGTGAATTAACAACATCTTCCCCATCAATACCAGATTAATGTTCTCTTTATAAAAATTAACTTGAAATAATAAAAGTATAATGGATACTCTGAGCATCTTAAGGGAAACAAGTAAATTTTATTAGTCTTATATTTTTGTAATCTTAAACGAGTGCCTGGCAGATGATATGAGCTCACCATGTAGAATAATCTATTTATGGTTCTGTTGAACTGAATACTTCCCAAAAAGGGAGGACAAATAGATTACCTGATACCAAATGTGTATAGACATGTAGAAGCTGCTACTCTTCCCAGAACTCAGACTATATCTGGAAAGCATTAAATGGCACCTTCACAGCCTTAGATATTTAATGGAATCCTCATTGTATTGAATTCAATTAAATATAAGGACATATATTTGCTGCTTATTCTGATGAGATTCTCACAGCATCAAATAAACAGTGAAGCATTAACCACAGTGACCATAGACTCACCTCTATAGTTTCGGCCTTATACATGGCTATTACTGGTACTGTGCCAAGCCAGGCCTTTAGCATTGGCACATGTCTGTTTTGTTCAGTGTAATAAATCACCTGCTGGAAAAACTCTAGGAGAAAATATTTAATTTTAAATAAGTTCCTTACTGTGTCTTTTTGTTTCTTTTTACTCTTTTAATTTTGGGCAACTCTCTCAATATCTCCCAGATCTTTCACATCTTGAAGCTAAACCACACAGTTGTCTTTACTAAATATTTAATCAATGAATTATGAGGCTAATTGAATTATGAATGATATATATGCAACAACGACAGATGCTCCTTTCACCCTCTCTAAAACAGCATTGAAGTTCCTCAGCAAACTGAGATTAGAGCTATAATATGATCCAGCCATTCCTCTTCTGGGTATTTATCTGAAGAACATGAAAACACTAATTCAAAAAGATATATGCACCCCAATGTTAACTGCAGCATTACTTACAATAGCCAGGATATGGAAGCAACCTTAGGTGTCCATCGATGGATGAATGGATAAAGAAGATGTGATAATATTAGCAGAGCTGGCATGGCTCAGTGTTCGAGCATTGACTGGGTCAGGACATACGCCCGGGTTGCAGGCCCAACCCCCAGTGTGGGGCATGCAGAAGGCAGCCAATCAATGATTCTCTCTTATCACTGATGCTTCTCTCTGTCTCCCAGGCCCTTCCACTCCAAAATTAATAAAGAACATATATATATGTGTGCATGTGTGTATATATATATAAAATAAAATATTGACATTTGTGATAACATGAATGGATCTTGCGGGTATTATGCTAAGTGAAATAAGTCAGACAGACAAGGACAAAAACAGTCTTATTTAACTCATATGTAAAATATAAAACAAAAAAGTAACAAATGAACAAATATAACAAAATAAAAACAAATTCAAGGATATAGACAACAGAGTAGTGGTTATAGGGGGGGAGAGTGGAGAGAAGGCAAAGTAGGTAAACGGGTTTAAACAAATGGTAATAGATGGAAACTAGACTTTTGGTTGTGAGCACCCAAAAGAGTAAACAAACATCAAATTATACTATTGTACACCTGAAATTTAGATAATGTTATTAACCAATGTGACCTCAAGAAAAAAATAATTTTAAAAACTCTTCTGTTTTACTAATCTTTCAACTTCTCAAAGGTCTCAGGGCCTCTATAGAACATCTTCTCTTTGTAGGAAAATCTTATTCCTAACACATTTTATCTAATAACACTTATTTTTCAAGTGTCATCTTAAATGTGATTTTGCTGCAAAGTCTTCTGTGATATTCTGAACAAGATTTCTGGTATTATAACTTCCCAAGTTGACTTCCATTTCTAGTACAGCCACCAGATCTCAGTATTTCTAAATACTATCCTATAATAAAATAAACCAATTCTCCTTGGAGAAGTCATTGATTTTATGGCCAAGGCAGAAAAAATACAAGAAGACTGGAATATATTATGGTACCAGAAAATAAGGAAGTGCTCAAAAAATGAGGGGCCATGTTGAAACACCAAGCAGCCAACCTGAAAAGTTCCTAATGCTCCAAAGAGAAACAATTTGTGCAACGGAATAAGTAATGATAGGATTAGTTTGTATCACTTCTCCAGCCAATATCTTATAGTTTTCAGTGTACAGGACTTTCACTTCCGTGTTTAAATTTATTCCTGCGTGTTTTATTCCTTTTGATTCAATTATCAATGGGGCTGTTTCCTTAATTTCTCTTCCTGGTAGTCCATTAATAGCATAAAGAAATTCAAGCGATTTTTGTATGTTGATTCTATACCCTGCAACTTTACTGAATTTATTTATTAATTCCAACATTTCAGGGGGTGGAGTATCTAGGGTTTCCGTTATGAACAATCATGTCGTCTGCATTCTTTTTCTTGCCTAAATGTTCTGACTGGGACCTATAATACTATTTTGAATAAAATGGTGAGAGTGAGCATCCTTGTCTTCCTGATCTTAGAGGGAAAGCTTTCAACATCACCTATGGTATTCTTGCCAAAACTGCATAACCTCAATGAAACTGAAAAAACAACAGACAGGTCCAAACTGAGAGTGATTCTACAAAATACCTGTCTCAGAAAATGTGTAAAGGTCTTTATCTAATCTGATAAAGGATCACAGATTAGAAAAGATTAATACTGAAGTACATAACACAAGGAAGCACAATTACTATATGCCAGGTGAGATTTTGAATTGAGTCATGGAACAGAAAAAGAACACTAGGAAGTATTGTAAATTTCAAATAAGGGCGGTAGTATTGTTAAGATCATTGGACAAATAATAATGGTCTAGTTTGATAATGATACTAATTCTGTAAAATAACACCATCAGAGGAGGCTTCCTGGGTATATGGCTTATGCGAACTCTATATTATTTTTACAAGTTTCCTGTAGTTCTAATATTATTTGAATGAATAAAGGTTTATAAAGAAGGGGAGTTTTATTATCTGAAGCTGAAGAATAAAAGGTAAGCTGGAGTAAGATTTAAAAATATTTTGTTAGTAGAAGAGAAACACATACACATAATATCTATATATAGAAAAACCTCATATGCAAAGTGTCCCCTCGGGAGTTTGACCAAGTGGGAGTTCCATCGCTACCTATCACATGTGATGACCACCAGGGTGCGGTGCAGACCGAAGAGAGTCCCAGCTGATGGCTGGCAGCTGCTAGAGAACCTACCATGCACAAATTTTGTACACTGGGCCTCTATTCTATACTAATGAAAGCCTTGGTAGCCCTTGTGCGTGACATCATCACAATATGGCTACCAAAAGATGGCCGCCATAAGGTGGCCGCCACAAGATGGCCACACGCACAGCTGAGGTGGGGCCTGGTGGCCATTCCTCAAGGTGAGGCCTGGGGGTCCCACAGCTCCACGCAGTGCAGAGAAGACCGGTCTTTGCAGAGGAGGTGGGTCGCAGCAGGAGAGGGCATTTGTGGGCAATCAGGCTGGCAGGGGAAGATAGTTGGTGGCAATCAGGCCAGCAAGGGAGCAGTTAGGCGTCAATCAGGTCAGTAGGGGAGCGGTTAGGGCCGATCAGGGTGGCAGGCAGAAGTGATTAGGGGCAATCAGGCAGGTAGGCAGGTGAGTGGTTAGGAGCCAGCGGTCCCAGATTGTGTAAGGGAGGTCCGAATGCCGATTTAGGCCATATCCCGCAGGCACAAGGACATCCCCTGAGGGGTCCCAGATTGGAGGGGGTGCAGGCTGGGCTGAGGGACACCCCCAGCCCTTGTGCATGAATTTCATGCACCGGGCCACTAGTATATAAATAATGGACTATATCTACATTTCCTTGGATATAGGAAAAAATTTGGTTTGGGAATGTAACAAAAATGTGGAAGAAAGGTCATCCTATCTAATAAAAGACAAAAATGGTAATTGGTGTACGACCAATACGCTTTTCATTGGCTAATCAGGGCTATATGCAAATTAACTGCCAACTAAGATTGGCAGTTAACTGCCAACTAAGATTGACAGTTAACTGCCAACTAAGATTGGCAGTTAACTGCCAACAAGATGGCGGTTAATTTGCAT
>NW_006283155.1:25552-27934 GCF_000327345.1 Myotis davidii
AACGCCGGAGGGCTCCCAGTAGGTGAGAGGGGGCAGGCTGGGCTGAGGGACACTCCCCCCACACACACACCAAGTGCACAAATTTCGTGCACCGGGCCCCTAGTAGTGAATATAAGAAGGAATCATTTAGCTAAAAAGAATTACTGAGAAACACTGAGGAAAATGTAGGGATTACATAGGGAAAGTTGGTAATCAATCAAAGCAGTTTCCTATGACATGTCCAGATATAAGAATGAATATGATGGAAGTACCTTACTTCTTCTTGAAAACACAACATGCTCACACATCAATATGCTCAACAACACACAAATTCAAACTGAGAGCGATTCTACACAATACCTGTCTCAGAAAATGTGTCACCATCTTGATGTGTATGGAAAGACTGATAAAGGATCACAGATTAGAAAAGATTAATATTGAAGAACATAACACTAGGAGGTACAATAACTATATGCCAGGTGAGATTTTGAATTCAGTCATGGATTCCACAGGCAAGGAACGTGTCCCACCAAAAGATCAGATTCCTACTCTCAAGGAATTTATAATCAGAGGAGATGGTCACTGTGGTACTAATCACAGTGTCAGATCAGATGAAAAGGGTGTTAAATTAGAAGTTTAAGTCTGAGGAGTTACCGATTTTCATTGAAAGGACTGCAGAAATTCCAAGACAGAGATGGCATTTGAGCATAAAAGAATGAGTTGGCTTTTTATAGGAAGAAAAAGGAAGTTAGGGTAAACCAAGCAGCAGAAATAGTGGAGCAGAGGCAGGGAGGTCTGAAAATTGCCTATAGGTTTAGCCAAAGCACAGGATGGGGATGACAACATTGGTAGATGAGCTTGGAGTGTGGAAGGCTAAAGAAGTTAGATTTCCTTTTATAGCCTCAAGGCAATAACTAAATGTTCCTGATGAGTGCTAGAACCACAGAGTTATATTTTAGGACAATAACACTGAGGTGTGTGGGATCTGTGAAGAACTTGGTATTCCTATTCCAAGGATCCAGGAAGCTTCTAGGGGTGGAATTAGATGCAGCTAATGTTAGGGGCCCTGGTCCTGCTTTATGGCTGGTCCTTATAGTGGGTGTGGGGAAATGGTGATCTGTAATCCCAACAACATTGAAGTAAGGAGGAAAGTTTGGGAGTTAACACTTTCTGTATTGAAATCCCGGACCCCATCTGGGGAATGCAGCCGAGCATTCAGAAAGGTCAAACATGACAAAACTCTGGGTCAGGTCAGGAAACACTAAATTGATGAGTGCAACCCGGAGTGGGGGTTGGGTGGGGTGGGGGAACACAGTGACTAAAGGATTGGGGTACAGGGTCCAGCCCTCAGAGAAAAGACCTGGCAATGGTGAGACAGAGCCCAAGTCAAACAACATGAGGTCATGGAGCACTGGCTTTCTAATTAGGTTAGGAAATGAGGCACTCTCCTGAGATTGCTGGCAAAATCCAGGGAGGGAGGGATAAGGAGAGCAGACTAGCTGGGAGGCATGTGGTACCCAGGCTTCTTCTAGGCAGAGGGAATGCCCCCCTGACAGCAGCAGGACTAATGCCCACAGCACTGAGGCTACTAATATGAATGGCACCTGAGATTTTGACGGGTTGTTTAACAAGGGAATTTGGGCCCCACAGACAGACTGACACGGCATAAAAAACAACTATTACACTTTGCAGCTCTTTTTCAGCACCAAGAAATGTTCACATACCCACCTCTCCCTGCTCCTTCTCCTATCCCTCAGCTTCCCCCACCCCTGGGCTTCAGGGCAAGCTGCTCAAAGTGCAGCGGGAGAGAGGCTAAAGCGCAGGGATGTCCATTGCCTGTGATACTGAATAAACAGTAGTAACTGTTTAAAGCGTTTGCACATCTGGGCCCCTCAAAACCTAATAATGAATCTTCTAAAATGGCTGACATTCATTCTGTCATGTTTATTTGCTGTGGAAGGTAATTAAACATCAACCAGAACTAAGGGTTATCCATGCCTTATGTCTTTTATGCCTCACCACAGTCAGATGAGAAACACTATTACAGAAGTTAGTGAATGACTGAGGAAGTTGTGCACAGCTAAGTAGTTGCACAATATCACAGCGCTGGTAAATATAGGCCTGGCTTTGTACCCGAGGGACCCAGACACACAATGTGTCATCTTAACCATTACATCACGCCGATTCAAAATGCCTTCCAGTCAAACCATTGCCTAAATTGTTGTGAACAGAGCTAGGTCAGATCAACAGTGTCAAAATATATGTAGCATGGCCATAATCACTGCCTTGCTCTGGTCTGACAGAGGAGACAGGGAAATCAAAATACGTGGCTTGAAGGCCTCAGGTGGGCCCAATGCCAGGGAGCAGCTGGTCAACAGGTGTTGACAAAAAGGACTGAAAAAA
>NW_006283155.1:28853-30360 GCF_000327345.1 Myotis davidii
TTGGAGAGAGGAGTCTGTATTTCTACACCATTATTTTTTAATATTATAAAGCCTTTGGGTAGAAGGGAAGATTAGCTCTGATTTTAGTGTTCCCCATGATGATGTTTAGAAATGTAATTTTCATATATCAAAATCTGCTGCATCACTTGCAACATTAGTCGCATTGATATTTGGTTGGTTAAAAGTTTACTGGGATTTCTTCTGCCAGAAAGATTTTCTGTATGTTGGTAACACTCTCCCATGAGGTCTCATGTCTTCCTGTGAAGTTGAAATGACAGCATTATTTTTATTTGGAGAAAGGAAAGTGGAAAAGATATAATCCTATAAGCTTTGGAATTGATGTTCAGTCTATAAAACTTCTTCAATTAAGCTGAGGGCTGATTGGATTCTAGTTCTGGGCTCATTTTAAAATATGTCATTTGGGGCAAATCTTTCCAGTTTTGGGCATTTCAACTTATCCAGCCAGGAAGATGAAGTGCTAAGATCTAACTCACACTCCCTCATGGGGGATGCAAACATCAGGGACTTTTAGGAGCATTCTAATTTAAAAGTGATCCCTCTACCCCTATCATAACATAAAGCTGTCTCTTCAAAAGATGATTTCAATAAAAACAACAATTCACTCTTTAACAAATAAGATTTGTGAAACTTGCTGTATGACTTTAACATCATAATTCATGTTGGTATGTAACTCTTTAGAAGGGCCAAGGAGGAAAGATAGTTATGGTCAAGTCTTGTGATTTCTGCAGGGAGAGGCTCTGGTCTGGAGTGCATTTCTCGTCCCTTATTTTGCAGAGGGGGAGTGGGTGGGTGGGAGATAGACAGACAAAGTTATAAGTTGTGTCTGCCTTTAGGACTTTAACAGGAAAGACAGAAGCAAAAACAAGCAGTGTTTTTTTGTTGTTGTTGTTTTTCATATTAAATATATTTGTATTGATTCCAGAGGGGATGGGAGAGGGAGTGAGAGAGAGAAAAATCAATGATGTGAGAGAATGTTTGATCAGCTGCCTCGTGCACACCCATCACAGGATCTAGCCCGCAAGCCAGGCATATGCCCTTGACCAGAATGAAACCCTACCAAGCCAGCTAGGGCTACAGGCGGTGTTTTCAGAAGGCATCAGCCAGGAGTTGGGAAAATGAGAAGAGAAAAGGCAGAAGTACGGGAGTTTAGAAACACTGCACTTATGTGTAACGCAAACTGGAGAGAAGTGGGAACCCATTATCCAGGGGGTGATAGAGTCGCCCCTCACCCAGCAGCCTGCAGCTCCAGTCCTGGTGCCCCAGGCGGGTAAGGGGCCCAACAGCCCATGGCGGGGATGCAGCTGGCCCGGGCGCGCAGTCCCTTACCTTTCCCTCCTCGCTCCACCATTAGCCCGTGTCCCAGGAAGGGGTAGGCGTAGGGAATGCTGGGGATGGGCCTCATTTGCAGCCAGTTATGCGCGTAGGTCGCCATTAACTGCAGGAAGCTCAGGATGAGGGTGGCGCAGGCCAGGGAGACGGCACTGAT
>NW_006283155.1:30941-33513 GCF_000327345.1 Myotis davidii
GCCTCACCCTTACCAGAAGAGAATATAATACTACTAGAGGCCTGGTGTACGGATTCATGCACTGGTGGGGGGCATGGCCTGCGGGGATCAGCCTGCTGTGAGAGCACTGCTTATCCCGGTCAGCTGAGTGGCTAGGACCCGCCCTCTGAGCAGCTGCTCCCACTGTGGGAGTGCCATTCATCCTGGTTAGCTGCTCCCACTGTGGGAAAATAAACATAACTGCAAAGCACAACACCCATAAAGAACCTGATAAAAGTCATCAAGTTTTTAAAGGTTAAACTCCAGAAATGCAACACTGAAGAAATAGTGTGTTCACTAGATTTTTAAATCTCAGTGTCCTTGATTTCTCAGTGTTAAACTTACAACTGTGAAGCAAGTTTATATACAGGAGGGATATGGAGGGAGGGGGAAGGAAGGAAGGAAGGAAGGAAGGAAGGAAGGAAGGAAGGAAGGAAGGAAGGCAACATGAGTAGGAAGTGTTCCTAAGCAGAGAAGGGTATGATGGGTTCAAGTAAGTGTGCAGGGGACTCCTGCTTGGAGCACAGGGTGGCTAACAGTGACCAGGACAAGACAATGTTCACAGGTAGCATGGAGCCAGCTTGAATGACCTTGACTCCCAGGCTTAGAAATTGTATCTTTATTTTGAAGGCAATTTGTGGCTGATAAAGACAGCACTGAGGATTTTATGAATCAGGTTAGTGGGGCTCCATCCTGCGAAGCTGGTCAGCTATAAGAGCCCAGAATCAATCAGATAATTAGCAGTTTAAACACTGAAAGTGCATATTTTAGAAATGATTCTACTTGCATTGAGAGTAACCTAATATATTGAGGATTTAATTATTCTATGAAAGAAACAACACTCTTTAAGACACATCTTTGCAATCCTGAATGAGTACTCTATGAAAATAGTCCAATGTTCTGACCTCATACCCCTCTACGGCTACTGATCAGTTCCTAGGGAAGAGGAACAATGAAAATATGAGAAACATGGAAGGTTCTGGTGTCCTTGTATCATGACAAAGTTAGACAGCTTTCCTGCTCTGACCCTGAGACTTCTGCCTCTAGTTTCCCTCGCTGCTCACAGATGTTTCCTTCGTTTTGGCTCTTCACAGTGTGCTGGTGTGTTGCACGCTGACAACTGTGTGCTCTTCCCTCTTCCAACATCCAAGGCCCTGGCTAGCCTTACCAGCCTGGCCTCTCATCTCCCATAAGCACATGAGTGTTCTTTCCCCCAGTTAGTGCTGAGTTGGGTGGCCGCTATCCGCTGTGCTTGTGTCCTGGGGCCCTCACCTGACACCTAGTGTGATAGGAAGCTGCTTATTCCTCACTGTGGGAAAAGAACATCCCTTCTCTTCCATCTCAGTGCTGAGCACACCCTTGAAGTAGAAAAGTGTCCAGGACAGACTTGTTTGCGGGGTTTGAATTTAGAAAAGGGATCCTGACAGCATGTAGATATCAAAGGTCGAAAATAGGTTAGTGCTCTACAAGGAAATACAAAACTTGACATTCCCAATGGGAATTAACAATTGCTCAGAATCCTGTTTTGTTACTAGCCACAAGACTTAAATATATACTCATGAATGTCAGTTAATTTATTCATATCCTTCCCCTGCCCCAAATCAGAAAATATATCTCATGAACATCCTATATAATAAAAGCCTAGGTGGCGTCATGCGATGGCGTCATAAGATGGCTGATGTGACGTCACAAGATGGCCATCCTCATGTCATCACAACATGGCCGCCCTCATGTCATGACCAGATGGCTACCACAAGATGGCCGTCACATGACGGCCACCACAAGATGGCCAACAGGGGAGGGCAGTTGGGTGCGACCAGGCTGGCAGGGAAGGACAGTTATGGTGACCAGGCCATGAGGGGAAGGCAGTTAGGGGCGAACAGGACTGCAGGGAGGGCAGTTGGGGGCAAGATCAGGCCAGCAAGGGAGGGCAGTTCAGCATCACCAGGCCTATAGGAGAGGGCAGTTGGAGGCCAACAGGCATGTAGGGGAGGGCAGTTGGGGGTGAGATCAGGCCTGCAGAGGAAGGCAGTTGGGTGCGAGATCAGGCCTGCTGGGGAGGGCAGTTGGGGGTGACCAGGCCTGTAGGGCAGGGCAGTTGAGGGCGATCAGGCCACAGGGAGGGCAATTGGAGGCGATCAGTCTGGCAGGGTAACAGGCTTCAATGAGGCTGGCAGGGGAGTGGTTGGGGGCAATCAGTCTGGCAGTCAGAAGCATTTAGGTGCAATCAGGGCCACAGGCGGGCAGGCGAGTGGTTAGGAGCCAGCAGTCCCGGATTGTGAGAGGGATATCTGACTGCTGGTTTAGGCCTGATCCTTTTGGGCCAAAACTGGCAGTGAGACATCTTCCAATGGGTCCCAGATTGGAGAGGGTGCAGGCTGTCCTGAGGGACACCACGCCTCTGTGCGGGCCTCTAGTCCTATATATATAGGCAGCTACCATAATGGCCATAACAACCTAACAATGGGTTGCTATGGTGCCCACTGGGGCCAGCAAACTGGCTGGATCAGGGAGTGAGGCAGGTGGTCAACCTTGAGGCCCCCTAACCCGTGCC
>NW_006283155.1:33754-39646 GCF_000327345.1 Myotis davidii
CTGGCCGACCATGCCCCTGATCGGCCCACAGCCTCTCATGCCGGTCAGCCATGCCCCCAATGGGCCCCACCAGCCTAATTGGCCTTCAGCTCTTTCCCCTGGCTGGCCACACCCATGATGGCTTCCCACCATTGTGATCAGCCTTCAGCCCCTCCCCCTGGCCATCCCCACCCCTGATCTCTCCTCCATCCCAACAGAGGATAGGGCTTGCTGGCCAATCTACTGCAGCCCCTCCCCCCACCTAGCCCCACCCCAGATCAGCCCCCCAATCCCAATCAGGGGCAGGGCCAGTCATCCAACAACCCATGGCCCCTCCCCCAGGCCCCGATCACCCCCTATTCAGGGGTGGGGCCGGCTGGCCCACTGCCCACAGCCCCTCCCCATGGCCATCCCCATTCCAATTAGGGGGGCAATTAGGGATTGGCCTCACCAGTCAATAACCCATGGCCCCTTCCCCCAGCTGCCCTGGCTTTGATCTCAGGCTCTGATTCAGGCGGGCCACAGGCCAACCTCTCGCCATCTCCTCCTCCCAACAGGCCCAGCGCCGATCCGTCCTGATTGGTGTCGGGCCCCATGGAACCCACCCATACACGAACACATGCACTGGGCCTCTAGTTAATGGATAAACCCTGTCAATATCTTATTTTGTAATCTTGCTCAGAACTGACCCCACACTTTTATGGATCATCACACTCATACACTCTATCTTTCACATATATTTCCTCAGATTTAGCAAAACGAAATGTATTCTGTGAGAAGCCACATCCCACATGGCTTAGGGTTCAGGATCTAGAGAAGGACTGCATGAAAATGATGAGACTAGACAACAAATATGAATTTGGAAATGGGGGGCCAGGCGGAGAGTCTTTCTGAAGAAGGAAGGCTTTGCTGGTAACCAGGCCCTGCCACCCTTTTATTCAATTTTAGATACATATCTTGCCCTTAGGCAGGCAGGCAATTCCGGTAGCAGACCGACTATCTTAAAGGTCAGTAAGTACTAGTAAAGATTTACTTTGAGACTATTTGTTTCAGTAAATTGCTTGAACCACCACTGTCTCAACTAAACAGTCAGTGCATAGCTTTGGCCCTTGCAGGAGCTCAAGGTCTACCAGCATTCTGGGTTCTTTGTTTACACTTTCCTGATAGCATAGACAATGGGTAGTTTCCAACATCTCCCCCTTTTCATTTACTTAATAAATCTTCATTCCACATCTTAAGGCTCTTAAGTCTTTCTTAAGACTCTTCATTCCACATCTGCAGACTAGAAATAAACATATAAGAACAAGAATGAGACAGGCAATAGTGGTTATGCTAAGAGGCAAATGTAAGGAGATCCAGTGGAATGGATTAAATTCTTTCATGTCCTTTTTAAATTGTTGCCAGGCATCTAAAGAATTAGTTTGTAAGTTTGCCTGTGATAATTGTACAATATGCTGTTGTAATTCTAAAATATCAAAGGTTGTGTTACCTTTAACCCAAGCACCAAGAAGGTGATTTTTTATTGATTCCCAAGGGTATAAGGTACTATTATAGGGAACGGGGGTAACACAATCTGGGAAAAATTATAATGACACTGCAAGGATATTCTTTGCTCTAAGCTGTGGATTTTATCACCCATCCACACGACTGTAGACTTTAGTGCCAATAATTCTATCTCAAACTGCCTGTCAATTCTTTTTTAACTTGTTGTACACACTGAAAAGTTTGAATAGTTTGTTCCCTGGATAAAGCAGCAATGCCCACAGAAGAAAGTAACATTATGAAGGCAAAGATTCCTGAAATTAACATTCCAATAAATCTTTTTTGTCGTTTTAAGATTTTTACCAGATCATGTGACAGTCGGTAGGTTTGATGAGATTCCCAAGGTTCGCTTAGGTTAGTAGGAACCCGAGCGAAAGCAGGCTGTTTTAAAAGCCTGAGGGAATCTTTTTGGAATGTAGAATTAATACAAAGTGATAATGTGCAGCCTGTGCATGGCACTTTGCTTGTAGCATTAAGGTGTATCTGGATGGGGCCTGAGAGAAGTACAAACAGATCAAATCCACAGGCAGTGGCAAATACTGTCTTATTGGGAGTTCCCCATAAGGTACAAATGGAATGATCTGAGCTATAGTTAAAACTATACCATTTAATAGGTGCAAGTGCAGCAGCTAATTTCTATTGCGTATTTTGTAGGGGCCAATTGTCATGTTGTAATTGAGATCCAACAAATCCTCCTCCATGCCATGAGGTGGAGTGATTAGCTTCAACATATAGATTAGGATGTGGTCCCTTCCATTTTATGGTGCTACTGTTATTACACACAGAACCGCAGAACCGTAGGGGCTCAATTGTATAAAGGAAAAACTGTTATTAAGTTTGCTGCTGGTGGAGTAGTCACTATAACAGTCTTGCCAATTAATTTCTTCCTCAGTGTGGTGCCATGCATAAGACGTTTTACATAATGGCTTAATAGGGGGGTGGGGGGGTCGTGTCTTAGTAAAGTTACATTTTCTGTACCTCTCCCTGGAGCAAGTAGTTATAATAGATGTATTTGGGCTTTTGCGTCCCCCTCCTTTGGTGTCCACCCTAGCCAGAAGCCTCTCTTTAATTCTACATACAAAGGAGCAGTGGTTTGATTCTGGGTCATACAAAAGGGAAGCTGGGTGGCGAGACCCGTGTAATTATACTTTGCTCATTTACTTCCCTGTCCCACACCTGGTCCTCCTGGATGACCAAGGTGTTTGGTGTTATTGGTGACTACATTAGGCGGGGGATCAGCCTATGTAAGGGGTCTTACCCATGGTGGGTGAGGAACATAAGTCCAAAATACTTGCCCATTTGCCCCTGGTAGTATTACCACACAGCTGATGACTGCTAACATGGCAAGAAAGACGTTCTCAGGCGTTCACGGGTTCTGGTATCCTCACAAATTCGCGCAGCTTCCTGGACCATCTTCTTCACCATCCCCCGGGTGACCTCCAGGCTGTTTGTTGTCTGCCTTGTCCTCCTCCCACTCCTTATCTTCAGTGGGTTGTTTGGGGCTGCTGCTATCTGCAGCTGGGGTAGCTGATTATCTGCAGCTGCAAGGTGTGGATCCAGGTGCAAGGGCCTCATTAATCTGGCCAGTTCCTCCCTCAGATCCATGTTGAAATTTAATATTTCTTGTGGGAATCCATATGGGCTTGGAGACGTTTTCTGGAAAGATACAAGCGTATCCTCAACCAAATGTTGACAGGGGGTCGGGGCCCTTCCATAAACCACACTCGGGATGTTTCCATTTAACCAGACCGTTTTCCTTTGGCTTATTCTGACACCAGTGTATTTCCAAGGGTGTCTTGCCATCGGCATTACAAGTGAAAAAATTTAAAGTAATTAAAGCTTGGTGTAGTCTACTTACAGGTGATTTCTCCAAAATCCCCCCTTTTTTGTTTTAAATAATATTAAGAGGCTTTTGGAAAACCTGCAATGTGCTGAATTTTCTACTTTTTACAAAATTGCTGGAAATGACAGCTTATGTCACTGAGTCATTTTAATTGAGTAGCAAATTTGTTATTTCTTCCATAAAGATTTTTAGATAAGGTCTTAACCAATTAACGTCCTTTGATAACTTCTAAAAAGTCTTTTAAAGTTTTAAGACATAAGACTATACTTTCAGGGATCATTTCTATAGTTCATTATAAAGTTTTTTAAGACAATTCTCCTTATATTTCTACTTCTTAAGGTCTAATATATTGACTTTTAATTATAGTTCCTAAATATCCCTTTATTTCCTCCCAGAGTGACCTTTAAGCTACATTTAGGGGGTTTCTTTTAAAAACTCTTTCTTTCTTTTAAACCAAGCAACAAACTTGGTTCCTTCCTGAATGCCAGCCAACACAGCCATGCATACGTTCCAAGTAAAACTAACTCTTTTTATTTATGGTGTCTCATTAATGGTGAGATTTAATGCTTGAACAATAATTTTTAGTTTACTTTGTAAATAGTAACAGAAGAGATTTAAAAATTTCTCTTTTTTATTAAGCTTAAAATTTACATTTAACCAGCATTCTTTTTGGATAGTGCTCATTTGCATATATAACTTGATAAGGGTAGTGATCTAGTCTTTGTTTAAACTTCCCTGAAATTGTATGACCCTTTTACAACTTTTGTAAATAGTTAACTTTAGAATTTCTTTCTTTCTTTCAAAATTCTTTTTTTCTCTACTCATCATATATATAACCTTTATAAATTTTATACTTTCAAATTAGCCTTCAAACCTTTTTATGTCTTTTAAAAATGCATTTTTACTCTAATATTCTTTCTTTCTATTATTAATCTTGTAAATATCTTCAGTTATCTGTACAGAACTTTTTCCTCCTTTTCCTTTAAAATATATGTCTTTCCTTCTATTATTAAAACTATACAATATTTAAACCTTAATTCTCCAATGATAATTAAAAGTAAACAGCCAGCATTTTTTAGATTGACATTTATCAACATAAATTTTGTAATTATTCTAAAAGATATTTATTAAATTTAAACCAGTTTTTATATTAAAAATTTGGTTCAAATCATAGAATTAATCCTCCTTTCTTAATTAGGCCAATAAAGTATTACATCCTAAGTTGAAATTTTACCATACATAGTATACATGAGGACTACAATATATTTTGAACTACTACTTTCTTCAGAGTAAATATAAGAATTATTTTTCTCAAAAATGAATTTCTAAATTTTATGCATTTTATATAATTTCTTCTAACTTAATTTGAACTTTAAACTTTTAGAAGCCTCAAATTTTAGGAGGCAAGTTAAATACTTAGCATTTCTCAAATTAGTAATATTTTTACATTTTTAAGGATATATTTTAAATAAAATACAAGACATATTTAATTAATATATTCAAATTTATCCTCTAGATTTTTTATATGAGGTAAAGTCAGGTTAATATTCAGTATTTTTGTCATTTTAAAATACCTAGATATTTAATAATTTTATTATCTAATTCAGCAATGTCCTAAAGCGTTAAGTTACCAAAGATTTTCGAAAAACTATGTCTGAGGCTGGCTAAAAAGGCAGGGGGAGGAGAGAGAGCAGGCCCACTTGAATTTTAAAACTACTATATTTTTCCGTAGAGATAACATTTTCAGGTTGTTGCTGCCACCAAGTTCTCTGCTTTTACAGGGAGAAAAGTGATTGGATTTTTATCATGAATATGTTTATAATTATTACTGAGAAGCTTTACCACAAATTCTTCATTTAGTCATATCTATTTGTTTATGTTTTAACAATTTTGAGATTTTAAAGCTAATTACCATCCAAGGCATTTTCTTTTGGCAAATTTTGTAACAGAGATAACTTACTAACTTTCAGTGGCTTTAATGTTAAAGTATTACTTTTTGTTATTTTATAAAAACAGGAGTGCTTCCAAGATTTGGGAGGCAACTTTGGAATGCCGTACATTACTAAAAATTACCATTATTATGGAAACATTAATCCTATTGCCCAAAGACGGCTGGTATCTTTTCTTGTGTCATTTTTGCCATCTTTGAACGAAAAAACAGTCTGGGGTTTATTCTGTAGCATCCGTGAAAAGATTGGGGCTCAACAAATCACCCCAAATCGGGCGGGGCATCCACGTTTTCTTAAGCTTGCTTTTCTCTTTATGGGTACAGAAATCCCAGACACATCCCTAGATTCTGAGAAATGTTTCATTTGTCTAAATTTCAAATGACGGACTGGGAAATTAAAACATGGCAAAAATGAGACTTTTTAAAAAAATATATTTTATTGATTTTTTACAGAGAGGAAGGGAGAGAGAGAGAGAGTCAGAAACATCGATGAGAGGGAAACATCGATTAGCTGCTTCCTGCACATCTCCCACTGGGGATGTGCCCGCAACCCAGGTACATGCCCTTGACCGGAATCGAA
>NW_006283155.1:39713-40602 GCF_000327345.1 Myotis davidii
ATTTCGAAAAAAAAAAAAAAAAAAAAGAGAGAGACTTTTAATAACACTCTCGAGAGTGGGTGTCCATTTTACAGAATCACTAAAAGATCTAGTCATATTTTATTTCCCATTTTCTAGGGAATTTTAAAGAGGTTGAATCTGCGTTGATTGAATTGGGAGGCAGAATGCTTATGCCTTTCCCTTGAGCACCACCTTGTGTCCTTTTTAATTGCCTACATTTTTTAATGTCCTGTTTTTTACACAAAGTTTAATTTGCTCATAAGCTTTTTGCATATAATTTAGCTGATTCTGTAAGTCAGTGCTTAGTATCTGATTTGGGCAAAGTGGGTCAGCTACCTGTGTACTAGGAAAAGCAAGTCTCTCCTCCATGTCCTTTAATCCTTCTCAGATAGCTCTTTGCATAGGTGATTCTGTTAGCAGCGAATTAAATGTTTCAGGATTAGGACATGGAGGTGGAGGGGGCCCTGATGGCCATTCCCCCATTTTTCTTTCTGCTCCTCTTTAGGAGAGGAGGGGGCCAGGGGAGGAGGCGTATCCTCCTTTGTCTCTCTAAAAGGCTCTTGCAAATGCAATGCCAGGTTTCACAAGGAGAAACAATTTGGAGGCAAGCTTTCCCCCTGCTGCTTTTCTCAAATTCTGACCCACACTGTCCCAACATTCAACATCTAGTGTGCCCTCTTCAGGAAACCCAGGATTATATTCCATAATAATATGCAAAAACTGTAAGAGAATACCTTCTGACACTTTAATTCCTTTATCCTTGAGCATGTTACTAGTTCAGTTGTCTGGGCCCCATCTTATTCACAAGTTCTTGGGTGAGGCACCCGCTGTGTCATTTTAGTGGCACAGTTTGAACCTGGCCCGAAGGGGGAGGAATGGGCACTGCTCT
>NW_006283155.1:41561-44243 GCF_000327345.1 Myotis davidii
TTGAGGGCTCCCCCGCGCACCTGGGGGCGGGGACGCGGTCGACCCCAGTCCCCGGCGGGGTCTGGGCGGCGCTGCCATCCATCCGGGGCGCCGTGGGTAGCAGCAGTTCAGTCTCCAGCCCACGGAACCCCCGCCAGCTTGGCCCCGGAGACCGAGAGCCCAGCGCTGGGATGCCCCCCGGGCCTGGCCCCAAGACCCACTTCTTCACTCTGCCGGGCATCGGGGAGGAGTGGGCCTCGGACGCGCGTGAGTAGCAGCAGGGTCCCGCCCGTCTCTGCAGGAGACCCCTACCCCTGCGTCTGCAGCAGCCCCCTTGCTGGGCGTCTTAGAGCCCTGTGCTATTTGCAAGGACTCCCACCAACTCCCCTGGGCAGCCGCCTTGCCCATTTCCTGGGTCCTGATTGTGTGCCTTTCTGTTCTTCTTAAGACCCGAGTCAGGCTTTTGCTCCACTCCCTCCGAGATCCCCCTCTGCTGTTCCTTTTGCTCCACTCCCTCCGAGATCACCCTCTGCTGTTCCCCAGCCGGCGGGAGTGGAGCTGGAGCGGGGCTTGAAGGGCAAGGGGAGAATTTGGTTCACTTCTGACTCAGCCTGGACCGGGTGTCTGACAGCCTGCTTTCCTCCAGGACTCCGAAGGGAGCTCAGGTCCCAGCCTTAATGCAGAATATGGCAGACGGCAGGGCAGCTACAATTTTAAGAAATGATGCCTCCCTACTTTTCAAAGACCAGCCCCAATTCTTATCCAAGTGGGAGGGGTTTTCTCTGTGCCACATCCGGTTAATTTACATAAGTATACCATCATCTGATACCCAGGCCACTGGCAATGCCCAGGACACCTCTGATGTCTACCTTAGAGCTCCTGAGGCTTAGCAAAGTGCCCTCAGGTGCCCCAGAAACGCTGACAACCGTTTCTCTGGGAACTGGAGGACATTTCCCTCAACACACACTCACAGACACACAAACACATACACACACACATACACACACATACACATACATACACACACACACACACACACTCACCGGCACACACATGCTTTCCTTTCATCATCATGAGCAGAGGAATGAAAATTCTTCTTATAAAGTGTGCATTTTAGAATTCAGGTGAATTTTATTTTTTTAATGAGCAGTTAAGTGAGTGCAAACATACTCAGCTATCTGAATCCTACAAGAGAATAGTGAAATGGTGAAAGGCAGACCACAAGGTTCCATTCCTGAATGGAGATTTCTGCCTTATAATCAGGTGAAGCTAGCAAAGAACCCTCCCCCACCCTCACCCCCCACCAGCCTTGACTCTTCTCATACACATACACACCCACGACTGATTCTAATCCATTCACAATTTAAATAATTAGATTTTTACGAAACTGCATGACATTCACCTCCGTTCTAAAATAAGCAGTTTAACAAGTTTTTTCTTTTCATTTAAAATATTGCAGTAAGAAATACATGAGTCAACTGATTTTTTTTTTCTTAAGGAAAATCAATTGCATTTGGATAAGTAGCTAGGATACATACTAGTGAGGAATTAGACCTTTGTTATCAGCTACTGGTCCTTAACATTTATGCAATTAAAGATTTATGAGCAAACAGATCTACACACTGATCTTAAACTCTAGTCTTAGTGCTTTTTACAAAGAGGCCCTGAAACACATCAGTGTGACCAGTGAGAGAACTGGGGTCAGTGTCCATAGCTGGGCATTTCAGCCTATGTTTGTATTATCTACACACTTTTAATAGATACTTTTAATACCACTGTATTTGGCATTATGGATAGAAGTGACTACTTTGCATTAGCAAATGTATTGATGCAGACAATGAATGGTAGGTAATTGCCGTGAGAAGTAATATGCATAGATATGCACATTCAAGAATTCTTCTGGTAATGAACTTGTATTCTCTGTAGGACATTAGCCAGCCCGCTGAGTACACCAGGTTTGGTTTTTTTATTTACATGCAAAAATAGCCATATTCCCTTTCTTTCATACCTCATTCCTTTTTTTAATTAGAAAGTATACAAAGGGGAAATACTTATAGACTTTTGCATCTTGAAGTATATTTTTTTCTCTCTTGAATTTCTGGGGTGGCTATGTATAACATTGAATAAACAAATATCATTCAACAATGGATTTAAATTATACTACTGACACCTTGCCTGCCAGTTTGCAGATAGCTGCAACTAATTATTAGCTTGCTTAATGTTGAAATGGTATATTTAGTTTCCTAAAGCCCAGAGACCTGGAGAGGGGAGGTGTTAAAGTAGAGGTAGGTAGGTGCATGACACCTCCAACTATGTTCTTCTGTCTCAAGGTTGTTTTGGCTATTTGTGGACTTTTTGTAGTTCCACATAAATTGTGGAGTATTAATGAATCTAGAGGCTAAGTGAAATAAGCCAGATAGACACAGGCAAATATGGTTTACTTATATGTGACATCTAAAAAAAAGTTAAACAAAACAAAACAAAAATAGACTCATAGAAACAGAACAAAACAATGGTTACCAGGAGGGAGATGGGGGATGGGTGAGAAAAGGGAAGGGGAATATAGTCAATAATATTGTGATAAGTTTTCATGGTGACAGGTGATCACTAGAATTAGAAGGGTGACCACATTGTAAGGTATAAAAGTGTCAAATCACTACATTGTACACTTGAAACTAATATAACTAATATATATTGTATACC
>NW_006283155.1:45725-50370 GCF_000327345.1 Myotis davidii
GCTCAGAATCGGAGACTCCCTCCCGATTGAAAACGACAACCGCCCTCCACCGCCAGCCTGCTCTGCGCATACCTCCGCACCTTTGTATTTTCCACACTGCTCCTCCTCTGAGTCTCGTATGCTGTTCTCTTTCCTTCTAGTTGAAGAATTTCCCCTCAGCCAGTCTTCCTGTGGTTCTGGGCAATGTCCGTTCCATCTTTTAGTTGTATTTTTGAAGTGGTTGTTCGAGGCAGCTAACTCCGGTGTTTACCTATGCCGCCATCTTGGTTTCCCCTTCAACCAACTATCTATATATATCTATATATATAAAAAGCCAGTGCCCCTGACAACCATGAGGATCGAATGACCAGTCACAACGAGATGCATTGAGCACCTCTCGGTCCCTTGCCCATGACCCACAGGCTCCAATGGAAGCAAGGCGGGCAGTGAGTGGGCAGGGAGGTGAACGCGAGGAGCAAGCCCATGCATTTTACATTGGACCTGATTATGATGTACTTGGCCTTTGTTAAAACTAAAAGTAGTGAAATTAATTTGGGGGAGGGGTTAATATGTAAACTTTCAATGCAGAGTCTTCCCCCCCCCCCCCTTCTTCACTAAGATGCTATATACTAGCATCTCCTACTGGGGATATGCCCGCAACCAAGGTACATGCCCTTGACCGGAATCGAACCCGGGACCTTTCAGTCCGCAGGCCGAAGCTCTATCCACTGAGCCAAGCCGGTCTCGGCTCAAGATGCTATATACTAGTAGCAGCATGAGTTTTGATGTCTGACTCATGGATGAGATACAGGAATGGCCCATGGAAAGGATGTGCCCTTTTATTCCACAGGCACACAGGCTGCCGCACCTGAACCAGAGGTGGAGGACACTGAGTTCCCTTCATTACTTCTCTCTCCTGCACCCCGATATGTGATCCAGCACTTTCACCTTCTTCAGCTGCCTGTCCATTTCATTGATACTTTGTACCTCATTTACACTGTTTTCCCAGCTGGGCCATCCCTTTTTGCCACCTCCATTTGCTCTTCTGGCTTGAACCACACGACTATTATCTTGTAATAGGTTGTATTATCTGTTTGTTCTGGAAGTAGAAAGATTTCTACAGTAGATAAGGTTGGTTGGTAGATAGAGATTGCTATATAAAAATGTTGGTAGTGCCCTAACCGGTTTGGCTCAGTGGATAGAGCATTGACTTGCGGACTGAAAGGTGCCCGGTTCAATTCTGGTCAAGGGCATGTACCTTGGTTGCGGGCACATCCCCAGTAGGAGGTGTGCAGGAGGCAGCTGATCGATGTTTCTAACTCTCTATCCCTCTCCCTTCCTCTCTGTAAAAAATCAATAAAATATATTAAAAAAATAAAACAAAATAATAAAAAATAAATAAAAATGTTGGTAGCTTGTAAACTTCATATGGTTAGGAAGTATTTCTGTGTTTTCTAAATTATTGCTGTTAACATGTAACTATTGCTACTTTGAGTGATCGAGTTCTGTTGTTAAAATCACGTGGGCATGGAAATACTGCAGTGACAGCTTGCAGGGCTTGTTTGTGTGGCTGGCAATAGAGTGAATGCAAGGTCTTATCTCTCAACTCATCCATTAATGAGGCAGCCTAGAGTTGGAGCAATGCTTATGGACCCAGGAGTCAGATGAGTTGGATTCCAATCTTAAACCATTTGCTAACTTGTAATTCTGGGCAAGTTATTCAGTTTTCCAAACTGTAGACTTTCCTCACAGGGGTGTCCCAAAGTTAACTGAAATAATATGTGAAGTGCCTAACACATGGAGAAATGCTTTTGAAATGTTATCTATGATGGCCACCTGCTTCCTGGCACAGAAATGAAATTTGAGAGTGTTTCATTAAAGAATACATACATTCCAGGTGAAGAAAGGAGTGAAAAAAAAAATTCATTTATATTTATCACATGACTGTAAGACATGGCATCTTTTAGTTTAGTTATGTGGGAGAACAAATTATAGTACAACAAATGAACAATAATCTTTCATGTTCCTTTGCACATCTTACAGTAGACAGAGGTTGCTTTAATTAGCATCACCACTGATTGCTATGCAATACCTAGAAGAAATATTTGCTACTCTGGGATCAAACTTTTAAAAGTTTTAGAGACACTGAGAGTCACCAGTAGCATCACAAATCATAAATGACTCACACTTAGTGTACCGGTAGCTCTTGCCCATTTCTACCCAGCAATCCTGTGATTTTTTTTAGATCCATTTGTGACTACAAATTCTTTGTCTGTCCTGTGACACCAGGTAAAGTCTATGAGTGAACTAAGCATTTAATAAAATGTATTAAATGAATGATGAAGGAAAATCTTTTCTTTGCATATAATCCACTTTCAGGGATTCCTAATCTCATAAAAATCTAGAGGCAATTTTAATATCTTTCTTTAAGAATAATGGTTATCTTGGCCCTTTAGGTTTTGTCATCTTGGAGTTTTCCTAAAGTCAGTAATGTTTTCTGCTGGGACATGGTAGTTCCACAGGGAGGAATGGTGAGCTCAGCACACAATTGTCATATGATCATGCCTTCTATGACAGTCAGATGACCATTACTTTCATTAAAAATAGTGATAAACTTGACTTGGTTGTCCATATCTAGCATTTGCTCAAACCCAGGAATATAAATTTGTTCTTCCTGTCTTTTGTACTAGTTTGTTAAAATTTAAATTATCTTCTTTAGTTTTTTATTATCTTTAAGATTGCAAAAATTATATTTGAGGTGATAGTTACATGTTCTGCTGGGTATTTAAAGAATACACTTTGAATTTTCTCTCATGTAATAGCTAACATGTGTACTGTTTGATATGTGCCAAGTTCATAGCTACAGTGCTATGATATGGGATTTGAATCCTTGATTGTTCTAAAATTTTAATAGCTGACTTATATTAGTACAGTTTTCAGAGCATAGTTTTGAAATCAGTTTGCTTTTGATTCAAATTCCAGTTTGTAATCTTTCTGAGAATACAAAGAATAAAATACAAATTATGTATTCACCTTGAATACCTTACTTAACCTCTTTAAGCTTCATTTTCTCACCCATAAAATGAGAATTATTAATAACACCAGTTCAAAGAGATACTGTAAACATTAAAAGAGATAATATATAAAACATATCTCAACCTCGCCTGTCTGGGTTGCAGGCTTGATCCCCAGTGGGGGGCATGCAGGGGCCAGCCGATCAATGATTCTCTCTCATCATTGATGTTTCTATCTCTCTCTCCTTCTCCCTTCCTCTCTGAAATCAATAAATATATTTTTAAAAAACGAAGGGGAAAAAACCTATTGCATTCACTGTTTTCTGAAACAATAAGAAAAAAAGGCTTGAATTACTCAATGTGGGAAGATTCGAAAGATAATGAAAACACTGGAGAAAATATAACAGTTAACATTTAAAAATAGTCTATTACAAATCCTTCACACGCAGATAATACTCTCCTCCCCCCCTCCCCCACACACACCAGTGCTGTGTAGATATTTATTTCACTTAACAACAGCCAGATCTCTTTGGATATGAATAATTTTACAATCTGTAGGCAAGTTTGCTTTGTAAGAAAAATTATCTGAGCATTTTATGATCCTATGAATACTAGGTGAAATACAGACATATTAGATAGGAAACGATTCATTAAATACTATTTGCTAGTCAATAAATACATGAATACATACTATTCATTAGATATGTATTGAAAAAAATTCAAAAGTTTCCTCTTAATTCTTGAGAGGTAGAAATGGCCAATGAAGACACCATTTTTAAGAAAGCACAGAAAGATGCCCTAGCTGGTTTGGCTCAGTGGAGGGAGCGTCAGCGAAGGGGAAAAAACCTATTGCATTCACTGTTTTCTGAAACAATAAGAAAAAAAGGCTTGAATTGCTCAATGTGGGAAGATTCGAAAGATAATGAAAACACTGGAGAAAATATAACAGTTAACATTTAAAAATAGTCTATTACGAATCCTTCACACGCAGATAATACTCTCCTCTCCCCCCGCTCCCCCACCCCCGCACACACCAGTGCTGTGTAGATATTTATTTCACTTAACAACAGCCAGATCTCTTTGGATATGAAATGAAATAAAGTCTTTGAAATGATTAAATATCCAGTTGTGAACTTGGGAAAGAAGCTGATGGTCTTTGGAAATGATAAGAAAACCAGTCAAGTAAGACTCCCCCTGCTGTTGTTTAATAACTAGAATATGCTGAACTAAACAAAATGTCCTCCATATATATATATATATATACATATATACATATATATCTTCTTAGGATCATTGTCATCTTAAATTTATTATAGTGCCAGTAACAAGGATTAGGAAGAACCCCATGTAGGAAGCTCACATTTACATCTGGCTTTTAATATCAATAATTATATTTCAGAGAATGTCGCTAGATGCATAGAAGATTAAAATTGAGTTATATTAAAAAATACATTTAATGAAAATTCTGAACATCAGTGAAATATTAAAAACCATTCATGTACATTCAAGATTCTTTATAATCCAATTGAGCTAAGAGTCTACATTGAATAAAATTAGCCCTTCCCTCTTAAAAAACAATGTTTGTTGACAAATTAATGCATAAAAATAATTCCTAGGGAACTTTAACTTTAGTATATGAAATATATATATAT